>NC_030441.2:7012685-7182685 GCF_001660625.3 Ictalurus punctatus
TTTTGTTATTGTACTTTTGATGAAAACTGACTTTCTAGACATAAAATGTCACTTTTTTGACCTTATCATACTTTTTCATCAACTTTTGCATTTTAATGTAAACATCATATTTCGTAATATTTTGGGTCAGAAACATTTCATAGTACTATATTTGTCTAACTATGTGAAAAAATCAAATTGGAGTAGGTCGGGCAACTGATTATATGAGTTTGTTCGAAAACCACTTTCCTTTGCTCCTAGCGCCTTCTCGTTCGCTCTATAGCGTTTTGAGCGGATAAAGAGCACAAGTGTGTAAGGAGACACAGGATGAATGCGAACTACTTTTGTTATTGTACTTTTGATGAAAACTGACTTTCTAGACATAAAATGTCACTTTTTTGACCTTATCATACTTTTTCATCAACTTTTGCATTTTAATGTAAACAATCATATTTCGTAATATTTTGGGTCAGAACATTTCATAGTACTATATTATGTCTAACTATGTGAAAAAAAATCAAATTGGAGTAGGTCGGGCAACTGATTATATGAGTTTGTTCGAAAAACCACTTTCCTTTGCTCCTAGCGCCTTCTCGTTCGCTCTATAGCGTTTTGAGCGGATAAAGAGCACAAGTGTGTAAGGAGACACAGGATGAATGCGAACTACTTTTGTTATTGTACTTTTGATGAAAACTGACTTTCTAGACATAAAATGTCACTTTTTTGACCTTATCATACTTTTTCATCAACTTTTGCATTTTAATGTAAACAATCATATTTCGTAATATTTTGGGTCAGAAACATTTCATAGTACTATATTATGTCTAACTATGTGAAAAAAATCAAATTGGAGTAGGTCGGCAACTGATTATATGAGTTTGTTCGAAAAACCACTTTCCTTTGCTCCTAGCGCCTTCTCGTTCGCTCTATAGCGTTTTGAGCGGATAAAGAGCACAAGTGTGTAAGGAGACAGGATGAATGCGAACTACTTTTGTTATTGTACTTTTGATGAAAACTGACTTTCTAGACATAAAATGTCACTTTTTTGACCTTATCATACTTTTTTCATCAACTTTTGCATTTTAATGTAAACAATCATATTTCGTAATATTTTGGGTCAGAAACATTTCATAGTACTATATTATGTCTAACTATGTGAAAAAAATCAAATTGGAGTAGGTCGGGCAACTGATTATATGAGTTTGTTCGAAAACCACTTTCCTTTGCTCCTAGCGCCTTCTCGTTCGCTCTATAGCGTTTTGAGCGGATAAAGAGCACAAGTGTGTAAGAGACACAGGATGAATGCGAACTACTTTTGTTATTGTACTTTTGATGAAAACTGACTTTCTAGACATAAAATGTCACTTTTTTGACCTTATCATACTTTTTCATCAACTTTTGCATTTTAATGTAAACAATCATATTTCGTAATATTTTGGGTCAGAAACATTTCATAGTACTATATTATGTCTAACTATGTGAAAAAAATCAAATTGGAGTAGGTCGGGCAACTGATTATATGAGTTTGTTCGAAAAAACCACTTTCCTTTGCTCCTAGCGCCTTCTCGTTCGCTCTATAGCGTTTTGAGCGGATAAAGAGCACAAGTGTGTAAGGAGACACAGGATGAATGCGAACTACTTTTGTTATTGTACTTTTGATGAAAACTGACTTTCTAGACATAAAATGTCACTTTTTTGACCTTATCATACTTTTTCATCAACTTTTGCATTTTAATGTAAACAATCATATTTCGTAATATTTTGGGTCAGAAACATTTCATAGTACTATATTATGTCTAACTATGTGAAAAAAATCAAATTGGAGTAGGTCGGGCAACTGATTATATGAGTTTGTTCGAAAACCACTTTCCTTTGCTCCTAGCGCCTTCTCGTTCGCTCTATAGCGTTTTGAGCGGATAAAGAGCACAAGTGTGTAAGGAGACACAGGATGAATGCGAACTACTTTTGTTTATTGTACTTTTGATGAAAACTGACTTTCTAGACATAAATGTCACTTTTTTGACCTTATCATACTTTTTCATCAACTTTTGCATTTTAATGTAAACAATCATATTTCGTAATATTTTGGGTCAGAAACATTTCATAGTACTATATTATGTCTAACTATGTGAAAAAATCAAATTGGAGTAGGTCGGCAACTGATTATATGAGTTTGTTCGAAAAACCACTTTCCTTTGCTCCTAGCGCCTTCTCGTTCGCTCTATAGCGTTTTGAGCGGATAAAGAGCACAAGTGTGTAAGGAGACACAGGATGAATGCGAACTACTTTTGTTATTGTACTTTTGATGAAACTGACTTTCTAGACATAAAATGTCACTTTTTTTGACCTTATCATACTTTTTCATCAACTTTTGCATTTTAATGTAAACAATCATATTTCGTAATATTTTGGGTCAGAAACATTTCATAGTACTATATTATGTCTAACTATGTGAAAAAAATCAAATTGGAGTAGGTCGGGCAACTGATTATATGAGTTTGTTCGAAAAACCACTTTCCTTTGCTCCTAGCGCCTTCTCGTTCGCTCTATAGCGTTTTGAGCGGATAAAGAGCACAAGTGTGTAAGGAGACACAGGATGAATGCGAACTACTTTTGTTATTGTACTTTTGATGAAAACTGACTTTCTAGACATAAAATGTCACTTTTTTGACCTTATCATACTTTTTCATCAACTTTTGCATTTTAATGTAAACAATCATATTTCGTATATTTTGGGTCAGAAACATTTCATAGTACTATATTATGTCTAACTATGTGAAAAAAATCAAATTGGAGTAGGTCGGGCAACTGATTATATTTGTTCGAAAAACCACTTTCCTTTGCTCCTAGCGCCTTCTCGTTCGCTCTATAGCGTTTTGAGCGGATAAGAGCACAAGTGTGTAAGGAGACACAGGATGAATGCGAACTACTTTTGTTATTGTACTTTTGATGAAAACTGACTTTCTAGACATAAAATGTCACTTTTTTGACCTTATCATACTTTTTCATCAACTTTTGCATTTTAATGTAAACAATCATATTTCGTAATATTTTGGGTCAGAAACATTTCATAGTACTATATTATGTCTAACTATGTGAAAAAAATCAAATGGAGTAGGTCGGGCAACTGATTATATGAGTTTGTTCGAAAAACCACTTTCCTTTGCTCCTAGCGCCTTCTCGTTCGCTCTATAGCGTTTTGAGCGGATAAAGAGCACAAGTGTGTAAGGAGACACAGGATGAATGCGAACTACTTTTGTTATTGTACTTTTGATGAAAACTGACTTTCTAGACATAAAATGTCACTTTTTTGACCTTATCATACTTTTTCATCAACTTTTGCATTTTAATGTAAACAATCATATTTCGTAATATTTTGGGTCAGAAACATTTCATAGTACTATATTATGTCTAACTATGTGAAAAAAATCAAATTGGAGTAGGTCGGCAACTGATTATATGAGTTTGTTCGAAAAACCACTTTCCTTTGCTCCTAGCGCCTTCTCGTTCGCTCTATAGCGTTTTGAGCGGATAAAGAGCACAAGTGTGTAGGAGACACAGGATGAATGCGAACTACTTTTGTTATTGTACTTTTGATGAAAACTGACTTTCTAGACATAAAATGTCACTTTTTTGACCTTATCATACTTTTTCATCACTTTTGCATTTTAATGTAAACAATCATATTTCGTAATATTTTGGGTCAGAAACATTTCATAGTACTATATTATGTCTAACTATGTGAAAAAAATCAAATTGGAGTAGGTCGGGCACTGATTATATGAGTTTGTTCGAAAAACCACTTTCCTTTGCTCCTAGCGCCTTCTCGTTCGCTCTATAGCGTTTTGAGCGGATAAAGAGCACAAGTGTGTAAGGAGACACAGGATGAATGCGAACTACTTTTGTTATTGTACTTTTGATGAAACTGACTTTCTAGACATAAAATGTCACTTTTTTGACCTTATCATACTTTTTCATCAACTTTTGCATTTTAATGTAAACAATCATATTTCGTAATATTTTGGGTCAGAAACATTTCATAGTACTATATTATGTCTAACTATGTGAAAAAAATCAAATTGGAGTAGGTCGGGCAACTGATTATATGAGTTTGTTCGAAAAACCACTTTCCTTTGCTCCTAGCGCCTTCTCGTTCGCTCTATAGCGTTTTGAGCGGATAAAGAGCACAAGTGTGTAAGGAGACACAGGATGAATGCGAACTACTTTTGTTATTGTACTTTTGATGAAAACTGACTTTCTAGACTTAAAATTTCACTTTTTTGACCTTATCATACTTTTTCATCAACTTTTGCATTTTAATGTAAACAATCATATTTCGTAATATTTTGGGTCAGAAACATTTCATAGTACTATATTATGTCTAACTATGTGAAAAAAATCAAATTGGAGTAGGTCGGGCAACTGATTATATGAGTTTGTTCGAAAAACACTTTCCTTTGCTCCTAGCGCCTTCTCGTTCGCTCTATAGCGTTTTGAGCGGATAAAGAGCACAAGTGTGTAAGGAGACACAGGATGAATGCGAACTACTTTTGTTATTGTACTTTTGATGAAACTGACTTTCTAGACATAAAATGTCACTTTTTTGACCTTATCATACTTTTTCATCAACTTTTGCATTTTAATGTAAACAATCATATTTCGTAATATTTTGGGTCAGAAACATTTCATAGTACTATATTATGTCTAACTATGTGAAAAAAATCAAATTGGAGTAGGTCGGGCAACTGATTATATGATTTTGTTCGAAAAACCACTTTCCTTTGCTCCTAGCGCCTTCTCGTTCGCTCTATAGCGTTTTGAGCGGATAAAGAGCACAAGTGTGTAAGGAGACACAGGATGAATGCGAACTACTTTTGTTATTGTACTTTTGATGAAAACTGACTTTCTAGACATAAATGTCACTTTTTTGACCTTATCATACTTTTTCATCAACTTTTGCATTTTAATGTAAACAATCATATTTCGTAATATTTTGGGTCAGAAACATTTCATAGTACTATATTATGTCTAACTATGTGAAAAAAATCAAATTGGAGTAGGTCGGGCAACTGATTATATGAGTTTGTTCGAAAAACCACTTTCCTTTGCTCCTAGCGCCTTCTCGTTCGCTCTATAGCGTTTTGAGCGGATAAAGAGCACAAGTGTGAAAGGAGACACAGGATGAATGCGAACTACTTTAGTTATTGTACTTTTGATGAAAACTGACTTTCTAGACATAAAATGTCACTTTTTTGACCTTATCATACTTTTTCATCAACTTTTGCATTTTAATGTAAACAATCATATTTCGTAATATTTTGGGTCAGAAACATTTCATAGTACTATATTATGTCTAACTATGTGAAAAAAATCAAATTGGAGTAGGTCGGGCAACTGATTATATGAGTTTGTTCGAAAAACACTTTCCTTTGCTCCTAGCGCCTTCTCGTTCGCTCTATAGCGTTTTGAGCGGATAAAGAGCACAAGTGTGCATGGAGACACAGGATGAATGCGAACTACTTTCGTTATTGTACTTTTGATGAAAACTGACTTTCTAGACATGTCACTTTTTTGACCTTATCATACTTTTTCATCAACTTTTGCATTTTAATGTAAACAATCATATTTCGTAATATTTTGGGTCAGAAACATTTCATAGTACTATATTATGTCTAACTATGTGAAAAAATCAAATTGGAGTAGGTCGGGCAACTGATTATATGAGTTTGTTCGAAAAACCACTTTCCTTTGCTCCTAGCGCCTTCTCGTTCGCTCTATAGCGTTTTGAGCGGATAAAGAGCACAAGTGTGTAAGGAGACACAGGATGAATGCGAACTACTTTTGTTATTGTACTTTTGATGAAAACTGACTTTCTAGACATAAAATGTCACTTTTTTGACCTTATCATACTTTTTCATCAACTTTTGCATTTTAATGTAAACAATCATATTTCGTAATATTTTGGGTCAGAAACATTTCATAGTACTATATTATGTCTAACTATGTGAAAAAAATCAAATTGGAGTAGGTCGGGCAACTGATTATATGAGTTTGTTCGAAAAACCACTTTCCTTTGCTCCTAGCGCCTTCTCGTTCGCTCTATAGCGTTTTGAGCGGATAAAGAGCACAAGTGTGTAAGGAGACACAGGATGAATGCGAACTACTTTTGTTATTGTACTTTTGATGAAAACTGACTTTCTAGACATAAAATGTCACTTTTTTGACCTTATCATACTTTTTCATCAACTTTTGCATTTTAATGTAAACAATCATATTTCGTAATATTTTGGGTCAGAAACATTTCATAGTACTATATTATGTCTAACTATGTGAAAAAATCAAATTGGAGTAGGTCGGCAACTGATTATATGAGTTTGTTCGAAAAACCACTTTCCTTTGCTCCTAGCGCCTTCTCGTTCGCTCTATAGCGTTTTGAGCGGATAAAGAGCACAAGTGTGTAAGGAGACACAGGATGAATGCGAACTACTTTTGTTATTGTACTTTTGATGAAAACTGACTTTCTAGACATAAAATGTCACTTTTTTGACCTTATCATACTTTTTCATCAACTTTTGCATTTTAATGTAAACAATCATTTTCGTAATATTTTGGGTCAGAAACATTTCATAGTACTATATTATGTCTAACTATGTGAAAAAATCAAATTGGAGTAGGTCGGCAACTGATTATATGAGTTTGTTCGAAAAACCACTTTCCTTTGCTCCTAGCGCCTTCTCGTTCGCTCTATAGCGTTTTGAGCGGATAAAGAGCACAAGTGTGTAAGGAGACACAGGATGAATGCGAACTACTTTTGTTATTGTACTTTTGATGAAAACTGACTTTCTAGACATAAAATGTCACTTTTTTGACCTTATCATACTTTTTCATCAACTTTTGCATTTTAATGTAAACAATCATATTTCGTAATATTTTGGGTCAGAAACATTTCATAGTACTATATTATGTCTAACTATGTGAAAAAAATCAAATTGGAGTAGGTCGGGCAACTGATTATATGAGTTTGTTCGAAAAACCACTTTCCTTTGCTCCTAGCGCCTTCTCGTTCGCTCTATAGCGTTTTGAGCGGATAAAGAGCACAAGTGTGTGGAGACACAGGATGAATGCGAACTACTTTTGTTATTGTACTTTTGATGAAAACTGACTTTCTAGACATAAATGTCACTTTTTTGACCTTATCATACTTTTTCATCAACTTTTGCATTTTAATGTAAACAATCATATTTCGTAATATTTTGGGTCAGAAACATTTCATAGTACTATATTATGTCTAACTATGTGAAAAAAATCAAATTGGAGTAGGTCGGGCAACTGATTATATGAGTTTGTTCGAAAACCACTTTCCTTTGCTCCTAGCGCCTTCTCGTTCGCTCTATAGCGTTTTGAGCGGATAAAGAGCACAAGTGTGTAAGGAGACACAGGATGAATGCGAACTACTTTTGTTATTGTACTTTTGATGAAAACTGACTTTCTAGACATAAAATGTCACTTTTTTGACCTTATCATACTTTTTCATCAACTTTTGCATTTTAATGTAAACAATCATATTTCGTAATATTTTGGGTCAGAAACATTTCATAGTACTATATTATGTCTAACTATGTGAAAAAAATCAAATTGGAGTAGGTCGGGCAACTGATTATGAGTTTTTTGTTCGAAAAACCACTTTCCTTTGCTCCTAGCGCCTTCTCGTTCGCTCTATAGCGTTTTGAGCGGATAAAGAGCACAAGTGTGTAAGGAGACACAGGATGAATGCGAACTACTTTTGTTATTGTACTTTTGATGAAAACTGACTTTCTAGACATAAAATGTCACTTTTTTGACCTTATCATACTTTTTCATCAACTTTTGCATTTTAATGTAAACAATCATATTTCGTAATATTTTGGGTCAGAAACATTTCATAGTACTATATTATGTCTAACTATGTGAAAAAAATCAAATTGGAGTAGGTCGGGCAACTGATTATATGAGTTTGTTCGAAAAACCACTTTCCTTTGCTCCTAGCGCCTTCTCGTTCGCTCTATAGCGTTTTGAGCGGATAAAGAGCACAAGTGTGTAAGGAGACACAGGATGAATGCGAACTACTTTTGTTATTGTACTTTTGATGAAAACTGACTTTCTAGACATAAAATGTCACTTTTTTGACCTTATCATACTTTTTCATCAACTTTTGCATTTTAATGTAAACAATCATATTTCGTAATATTTTGGGTCAGAAACATTTCATAGTACTATATTATGTCTAACTATGTGAAAAAATCAAATTGGAGTAGGTCGGGCAACTGATTATATGAGTTTGTTCGAAAAACCACTTTCCTTTGCTCCTAGCGCCTTCTCGTTCGCTCTATAGCGTTTTGAGCGGATAAAGAGCACAAGTGTGTAAGGAGACACAGGATGAATGCGAACTACTTTTGTTATTGTACTTTTGATGAAAACTGACTTTCTAGACATAAAATGTCACTTTTTTGACCTTATCATACTTTTTCATCAACTTTTGCATTTTAATGTAAACAATCATATTTCGTAATATTTTGGGTCAGAAACATTTCATAGTACTATATTATGTCTAACTATGTGAAAAAAATCAAATTGGAGTAGGTCGGCAACTGATTATATGAGTTTGTTCGAAAAACCACTTTCCTTTGCTCCTAGCGCCTTCTCGTTCGCTCTATAGCGTTTTGAGCGGATAAAGAGCACAAGTGTGTAAGGAGACACAGGATGAATGCGAACTACTTTTGTTATTGTACTTTTGATGAAAACTGACTTTCTAGACATAAAATGTCACTTTTTTGACCTTATCATACTTTTTCATCAACTTTTGCATTTTAATGTAACAATCATATTTCGTAATATTTTGGGTCAGAAACATTTCATAGTACTATATTATGTCTAACTATGTGAAAAAAATCAAATTGGAGTAGGTCGGGCAACTGATTATATGAGTTTGTTCGAAAAACCACTTTCCTTTGCTCCTAGCGCCTTCTCGTTCGCTCTATAGCGTTTTGAGCGGATAAAGAGCACAAGTGTGTAAGGAGACACAGGATGAATGCGAACTACTTTTGTTATTGTACTTTTGATGAAAACTGACTTTCTAGACATAAAATGTCACTTTTTTGACCTTATCATACTTTTTCATCAACTTTTGCATTTTAATGTAAACAATCATATTTCGTAATATTTTGGGTCAGAAACATTTCATAGTACTATATTATGTCTAACTATGTGAAAAAAATCAAATTGGAGTAGGTCGGGCAACTGATTATATGAGTTTGTTCGAAAAACCACTTTCCTTTGCTCCTAGCGCCTTCTCGTTCGCTCTATAGCGTTTTGAGCGGATAAAGAGCACAAGTGTGTAAGGAGACACAGGATGAATGCGAACTACTTTTGTTATTGTACTTTTGATGAAAACTGACTTTCTAGACATAAATGTCACTTTTTTGACCTTATCATACTTTTTCATCAACTTTTGCATTTTAATGTAAACAATCATATTTCGTAATATTTTGGGTCAGAAACATTTCATAGTACTATATTATGTCTAACTATGTGAAAAAATCAAATTGGAGTAGGTCGGGCAACTGATTATATGAGTTTGTTCGAAAAACCACTTTCCTTTGCTCCTAGCGCCTTCTCGTTCGCTCTATAGCGTTTTGAGCGGATAAAGAGCACAAGTGTGTAAGGAGACACAGGATGAATGCGAACTACTTTTGTTATTGTACTTTTGATGAAAACTGACTTTCTAGACATAAAATGTCACTTTTTTGACCTTATCATACTTTTTCATCAACTTTTGCATTTTAATGTAAACAATCATATTTCGTAATATTTTGGGTCAGAAACATTTCATAGTACTATATTATGTCTAACTATGTGAAAAAAATCAAATTGGAGTAGGTCGGGCAACTGATTATGAGTTTGTTCGAAAAACCACTTTCCTTTGCTCCTAGCGCCTTCTCGTTCGCTCTATAGCGTTTTGAGCGGATAAAGAGCACAAGTGTGTAAGGAGACACAGGATGAATGCGAACTACTTTTGTTATTGTACTTTTGATGAAAACTGACTTTCTAGACATAAAATGTCACTTTTTTGACCTTATCATACTTTTTCATCAACTTTTGCATTTTAATGTAAACAATCATATTTCGTAATATTTTGGGTCAGAAACATTTCATAGTACTATATTATGTCTAACTATGAAAAAAATCAAATTGGAGTAGGTCGGGCAACTGATTATATGAGTTTGTTCGAAAAACCACTTTCCTTTGCTCCTAGCGCCTTCTCGTTCGCTCTATAGCGTTTTGAGCGGATAAGAGCACAAGTGTGTAAGGAGACACAGGATGAATGCGAACTACTTTTGTTATTGTACTTTTGATGAAAACTGACTTTCTAGACATAAAATGTCACTTTTTTGACCTTATCATACTTTTTCATCAACTTTTGCATTTTAATGTAAACAATCATATTTCGTAATATTTTGGGTCAGAAACATTTCATAGTACTATATTATGTCTAACTATGTGAAAAAAATCAAATTGGAGTAGGTCGGGCAACTGATTATATGAGTTTGTTCGAAAAACCACTTTCCTTTGCTCCTAGCGCCTTCTCGTTCGCTCTATAGCGTTTTGAGCGGATAAAGAGCACAAGTGTGTAAGGAGACACAGGATGAATGCGAACTACTTTTGTTATTGTACTTTTGATGAAAACTGACTTTCTAGACATAAAATGTCACTTTTTTTGACCTTATCATACTTTTTCATCAACTTTTGCATTTTAATGTAAACAATCATATTTCGTAATATTTTGGGTCAGAAACATTTCATAGTACTATATTATGTCTAACTATGTGAAAAAATCAAATTGGAGTAGGTCGGGCAACTGATTATATGAGTTTGTTCGAAAAACCACTTTCCTTTGCTCCTAGCGCCTTCTCGTTCGCTCTATAGCGTTTTGAGCGGATAAAGAGCACAAGTGTGTAAGGAGACACAGGATGAATGCGAACTACTTTTGTTATTGTACTTTTGATGAAACTGACTTTCTAGACATAAAATGTCACTTTTTTGACCTTATCATACTTTTTCATCAACTTTTGCATTTTAATGTAAACAATCATATTTCGTAATATTTTGGGTCAGAAACATTTCATAGTACTATATTATGTCTAACTATGTGAAAAAAATCAAATTGGAGTAGGTCGGGCAACTGATTATATGAGTTTGTTCGAAAAACCACTTTCCTTTGCTCCTAGCGCCTTCTCGTTCGCTCTATAGCGTTTTGAGCGGATAAAGAGCACAAGTGTGTAAGGAGACAGGATGAATGCGAACTACTTTTGTTATTGTACTTTTGATGAAAACTGACTTTCTAGACATAAAATGTCACTTTTTTGACCTTATCATACTTTTTCATCAACTTTTGCATTTTAATGTAAACAATCATATTTCGTAATATTTTGGGTCAGAAACATTTCATAGTACTATATTATGTCTAACTATGTGAAAAAAATCAAATGGAGTAGGTCGGGCAACTGATTATATGAGTTTGTTCGAAAAACCACTTTCCTTTGCTCCTAGCGCCTTCTCGTTCGCTCTATAGCGTTTTGAGCGGATAAAGAGCACAAGTGTGTAAGGAGACACAGGATGAATGCGAACTACTTTTGTTATTGTACTTTTGATGAAAACTGACTTTCTAGACATAAAATGTCACTTTTTTGACCTTATCATACTTTTTCATCAACTTTTGCATTTTAATGTAAACAATCATATTTCGTAATATTTTGGGTCAGAAACATTTCATAGTACTATATTATGTCTAACTATGTGAAAAAAATCAAATTGGAGTAGGTCGGGCAACTGATTATATGAGTTTGTTCGAAAAACCACTTTCCTTTGCTCCTAGCGCCTTCTCGTTCGCTCTATAGCGTTTTGAGCGGATAAAGAGCACAAGTGTGTAAGGAGACACAGGATGAATGCGAACTACTTTTGTTATTGTACTTTTGATGAAAACTGACTTTCTAGACATAAAATGTCACTTTTTTGACCTTATCATACTTTTTCATCAACTTTTGCATTTTAATGTAAACAATCATATTTCGTAATATTTTGGGTCAGAAACATTTCATAGTACTATATTATGTCTAACTATGTGAAAAAAATCAAATTGGAGTAGGTCGGGCAACTGATTATATGAGTTTGTTCGAAAAACCACTTTCCTTTGCTCCTAGCGCCTTCTCGTTCGCTCTATAGCGTTTTGAGCGGATAAAGAGCACAAGTGTGTAAGGAGACACAGGATGAATGCGAACTACTTTTGTTATTGTACTTTTGATGAAACTGACTTTCTAGACATAAAATGTCACTTTTTTGACCTTATCATACTTTTTCATCAACTTTTGCATTTTAATGTAAACAATCATATTTCGTAATATTTTGGGTCAGAACATTTCATAGTACTATATTATGTCTAACTATGTGAAAAAAATCAAATTGGAGTAGGTCGGGCAACTGATTATATGAGTTTGTTCGAAAAACCACTTTCCTTTGCTCCTAGCGCCTTCTCGTTCGCTCTATAGCGTTTTGAGCGGATAAAGAGCACAAGTGTGTAAGGAGACACAGGATGAATGCGAACTACTTTTGTTATTGTACTTTTGATGAAAACTGACTTTCTAGACATAAAGTCACTTTTTTGACCTTATCATACTTTTTCATCAACTTTTGCATTTTAATGTAAACAATCATATTTCGTAATATTTTGGGTCAGAAACATTTCATAGTACTATATTATGTCTAACTATGTGAAAAAATCAAATTGGAGTAGGTCGGGCAACTGATTATATGAGTTTGTTCGAAAAACCACTTTCCTTTGCTCCTAGCGCCTTCTCGTTCGCTCTATAGCGTTTTGAGCGGATAAAGAGCACAAGTGTGTAAGGAGACACAGGATGAATGCGAACTACTTTTGTTATTGTACTTTTGATGAAACTGACTTTCTAGACATAAAATGTCACTTTTTTGACCTTATCATACTTTTTCATCAACTTTTGCATTTTAATGTAAACAATCATATTTCGTAATATTTTGGGTCAGAAACATTTCATAGTACTATATTTATGTCTAACTATGTGAAAAAAATCAAATTGGAGTAGGTCGGGCAACTGATTATATGAGTTTGTTCGAAAAACCACTTTCCTTTGCTCCTAGCGCCTTCTCGTTCGCTCTATAGCGTTTTGAGCGGATAAAGAGCACAAGTGTGTAAGGAGACACAGGATGAATGCGAACTACTTTTGTTATTGTACTTTTGATGAAAACTGACTTTCTAGACATAAAATGTCACTTTTTTGACCTTATCATACTTTTTCATCAACTTTTGCATTTTAATGTAAACAATCATATTTCGTAATATTTTGGGTCAGAAACATTTCATAGTACTATATTATGTCTAACTATGTGAAAAAAATCAAATTGGAGTAGGTCGGGCAACTGATTATATGAGTTTGTTCGAAAAACCACTTTCCTTTGCTCCTAGCGCCTTCTCGTTCGCTCTATAGCGTTTTGAGCGGATAAAGAGCACAAGTGTGTAAGGAGACACAGGATGAATGCGAACTACTTTTGTTATTGTACTTTTGATGAAAACTGACTTTCTAGACATAAAATGTCACTTTTTTGACCTTATCATACTTTTTCATCAACTTTTGCATTTTAATGTAAACAATCATATTTCGTAATATTTTGGGTCAGAAACATTTCATAGTACTATATTATGTCTAACTATGTGAAAAAAATCAAATTGGAGTAGGTCGGCAACTGATTATATGAGTTTGTTCGAAAAACCACTTTCCTTTGCTCCTAGCGCCTTCTCGTTCGCTCTATAGCGTTTTGAGCGGATAAAGAGCACAAGTGTGTAAGGAGACACAGGATGAATGCGAACTACTTTTGTTATTGTACTTTTGATGAAAACTGACTTTCTAGACATAAAATGTCACTTTTTTGACCTTATCATACTTTTTCATCAACTTTTGCATTTTAATGTAAACAATCATATTTCGTAATATTTTGGGTCAGAAACATTTCATAGTACTATATTATGTCTAACTATGTGAAAAAAATCAAATTGGAGTAGGTCGGGCAACTGATTATATGAGTTTGTTCGAAAAACCACTTTCCTTTGCTCCTAGCGCCTTCTCGTTCGCTCTATAGCGTTTTGAGCGGATAAAGAGCACAAGTGTGTAAGGAGACACAGGATGAATGCGAACTACTTTTGTTATTGTACTTTTGATGAAAACTGACTTTCTAGACATAAAATGTCACTTTTTTGACCTTATCATACTTTTTCATCAACTTTTGCATTTTAATGTAAACAATCATATTTCGTAATATTTTGGGTCAGAAACATTTCATAGTACTATATTATGTCTAACTATGTGAAAAAATCAAATTGGAGTAGGTCGGGCAACTGATTATATGAGTTTGTTCGAAAACCACTTTCCTTTGCTCCTAGCGCCTTCTCGTTCGCTCTATAGCGTTTTGAGCGGATAAAGAGCACAAGTGTGTAAGGAGACACAGGATGAATGCGAACTACTTTTGTTATTGTACTTTTGATGAAAACTGACTTTCTAGACATAAATGTCACTTTTTTGACCTTATCATACTTTTTCATCAACTTTTGCATTTTAATGTAAACAATCATATTTCGTAATATTTTGGGTCAGAAACATTTCATAGTACTATATTATGTCTAACTATGTGAAAAAAATCAAATTGGAGTAGGTCGGGCAACTGATTATATGAGTTTGTTCGAAAAACCACTTTCCTTTGCTCCTAGCGCCTTCTCGTTCGCTCTATAGCGTTTTGAGCGGATAAAGAGCACAAGTGTGTAAGGAGACACAGGATGAATGCGAACTACTTTTGTTATTGTACTTTTGATGAAAACTGACTTTCTAGACATAAAATGTCACTTTTTTGACCTTATCATACTTTTTCATCAACTTTTGCATTTTAATGTAAACAATCATATTTCGTAATATTTTGGGTCAGAAACATTTCATAGTACTATATTATGTCTAACTATGTGAAAAAAATCAAATTGGAGTAGGTCGGGCAACTGATTATATGAGTTTGTTCGAAAAACCACTTTCCTTTGCTCCTAGCGCCTTCTCGTTCGCTCTATAGCGTTTTGAGCGGATAAAGAGCACAAGTGTGTAAGGAGACACAGGATGAATGCGAACTACTTTTGTTATTGTACTTTTGATGAAAACTGACTTTCTAGACATAAATGTCACTTTTTTGACCTTATCATACTTTTTCATCAACTTTTGCATTTTAATGTAAACAATCATATTTCGTAATATTTTGGGTCAGAAACATTTCATAGTACTATATTATGTCTAACTATGTGAAAAAAATCAAATTGGAGTAGGTCGGGCAACTGATTATATGAGTTTGTTCGAAAAACCACTTTCCTTTGCTCCTAGCGCCTTCTCGTTCGCTCTATAGCGTTTTGAGCGGATAAAGAGCACAAGTGTGTAAGGAGACACAGGATGAATGCGAACTACTTTTGTTATTGTACTTTTGATGAAAACTGACTTTCTAGACATGTCACTTTTTTGACCTTATCATACTTTTTCATCAACTTTTGCATTTTAATGTAAACAATCATATTTCGTAATATTTTGGGTCAGAAACATTTCATAGTACTATATTATGTCTAACTATGTGAAAAAAATCAAATTGGAGTAGGTCGGGCAACTGATTATATGAGTTTGTTCGAAAAACCACTTTCCTTTGCTCCTAGCGCCTTCTCGTTCGCTCTATAGCGTTTTGAGCGGATAAAGAGCACAAGTGTGTAAGGAGACACAGGATGAATGCGAACTACTTTTGTTATTGTACTTTTGATGAAACTGACTTTCTAGACATAAATGTCACTTTTTTGACCTTATCATACTTTTTCATCAACTTTTGCATTTTAATGTAAACAATCATATTTCGTAATATTTTGGGTCAGAAACATTTCATAGTACTATATTATGTCTAAAACTATGTGAAAAAAATCAAATTGGAGTAGGTCGGGCACTGATTATATGAGTTTGTTCGAAAAACCACTTTCCTTTGCTCCTAGCGCCTTCTCGTTCGCTCTATAGCGTTTTGAGCGGATAAAGAGCACAAGTGTGTAAGGAGACACAGGATGAATGCGAACTACTTTTGTTATTGTACTTTTGATGAAAACTGACTTTCTAGACATAAAATGTCACTTTTTTGACCTTATCATACTTTTTCATCAACTTTTGCATTTTAATGTAAACAATCATATTTCGTAATATTTTGGGTCAGAAACATTTCATAGTACTATATTATGTCTAACTATGTGAAAAAATCAAATTGGAGTAGGTCGGGCAACTGATTATATGAGTTTGTTCGAAAAACCACTTTCCTTTGCTCCTAGCGCCTTCTCGTTCGCTCTATAGCGTTTTGAGCGGATAAAGAGCACAAGTGTGTAAGGAGACACAGGATGAATGCGAACTACTTTTGTTATTGTACTTTTGATGAAAACTGACTTTCTAGACATAAAATGTCACTTTTTTGACCTTATCATACTTTTTCATCAACTTTTGCATTTTAATGTAAACAATCATATTTCGTAATATTTTGGGTCAGAAACATTTCATAGTACTATATTATGTCTAACTATGTGAAAAAATCAAATTGGAGTAGGTCGGGCAACTGATTATATGAGTTTGTTCGAAAACCACTTTCCTTTGCTCCTAGCGCCTTCTCGTTCGCTCTATAGCGTTTTGAGCGGATAAAGAGCACAAGTGTGTAAGGAGACACAGGATGAATGCGAACTACTTTTGTTATTGTACTTTTGATGAAAACTGACTTTCTAGACATAAAATGTCACTTTTTTGACCTTATCATACTTTTTCATCAACTTTTGCATTTTAATGTAAACAATCATATTTCGTAATATTTTGGGTCAGAAACATTTCATAGTACTATATTATGTCTAACTATGTGAAAAAATCAAATTGGAGTAGGTCGGGCAACTGATTATATGAGTTTGTTCGAAAACCACTTTCCTTTGCTCCTAGCGCCTTCTCGTTCGCTCTATAGCGTTTTGAGCGGATAAAGAGCACAAGTGTGTAAGGAGACACAGGATGAATGCGAACTACTTTTGTTATTGTACTTTTGATGAAAACTGACTTTCTAGACATAAAATGTCACTTTTTTGACCTTATCATACTTTTTCATCAACTTTTGCATTTTAATGTAAACAATCATATTTCGTAATATTTTGGGTCAGAAACATTTCATAGTACTATATTATGTCTAACTATGTGAAAAAAATCAAATTGGAGTAGGTCGGGCAACTGATTATATGAGTTTGTTCGAAAAACCACTTTCCTTTGCTCCTAGCGCCTTCTCGTTCGCTCTATAGCGTTTTGAGCGGATAAAGAGCACAAGTGTGTAAGGAGACACAGGATGAATGCGAACTACTTTTGTTATTGTACTTTTGATGAAAACTGACTTTCTAGACATAAAATGTCACTTTTTTGACCTTATCATACTTTTTCATCAACTTTTGCATTTTAATGTAAACAATCATATTTCGTAATATTTTGGGTCAGAAACATTTCATAGTACTATATTATGTCTAACTATGTGAAAAAATCAAATTGGAGTAGGTCGGGCAACTGATTATATGAGTTTGTTCGAAAAACCACTTTCCTTTGCTCCTAGCGCCTTCTCGTTCGCTCTATAGCGTTTTGAGCGGATAAAGAGCACAAGTGTGTAAGGAGACACAGGATGAATGCGAACTACTTTTGTTATTGTACTTTTGATGAAAACTGACTTTCTAGACATAAAATGTCACTTTTTTGACCTTATCATACTTTTTCATCAACTTTTGCATTTTAATGTAAACAATCATATTTCGTAATATTTTGGGTCAGAAACATTTCATAGTACTATATTATGTCTAACTATGTGAAAAAATCAAATTGGAGTAGGTCGGGCAACTGATTATATGAGTTTGTTCGAAAACCACTTTCCTTTGCTCCTAGCGCCTTCTCGTTCGCTCTATAGCGTTTTGAGCGGATAAAGAGCACAAGTGTGTAAGGAGACACAGGATGAATGCGAACTACTTTTGTTATTGTACTTTTGATGAAAACTGACTTTCTAGACATAAAATGTCACTTTTTTGACCTTATCATACTTTTTCATCAACTTTTGCATTTTAATGTAAACAATCATATTTCGTAATATTTTGGGTCAGAAACATTTCATAGTACTATATTATGTCTAACTATGTGAAAAAAATCAAATGGAGTAGGTCGGGCAACTGATTATATGAGTTTGTTCGAAAAACCACTTTCCTTTGCTCCTAGCGCCTTCTCGTTCGCTCTATAGCGTTTTGAGCGGATAAAGAGCACAAGTGTGTAAGGAGACAGGATGAATGCGAACTACTTTTGTTATTGTACTTTTGATGAAAACTGACTTTCTAGACATAAATGTCACTTTTTTGACCTTATCATACTTTTTCATCAACTTTTGCATTTTAATGTAAACAATCATATTTCGTAATATTTTGGGTCAGAAACATTTCATAGTACTATATTATGTCTAACTATGTGAAAAAAATCAAATTGGAGTAGGTCGGGCAACTGATTATATGAGTTTGTTCGAAAAACCACTTTCCTTTGCTCCTAGCGCCTTCTCGTTCGCTCTATAGCGTTTTGAGCGGATAAAGAGCACAAGTGTGTAAGGAGACACAGGATGAATGCGAACTACTTTTGTTATTGTACTTTTGATGAAAACTGACTTTCTAGACATAAAATGTCACTTTTTTTGACCTTATCATACTTTTTCATCAACTTTTGCATTTTAATGTAAACAATCATATTTCGTAATATTTTGGGTCAGAAACATTTCATAGTACTATATTATGTCTAACTATGTGAAAAAAATCAAATTGGAGTAGGTCGGGCAACTGATTATATGAGTTTGTTCGAAAACCCACTTTCCTTTGCTCCTAGCGCCTTCTCGTTCGCTCTATAGCGTTTTGAGCGGATAAAGAGCACAAGTGTGTAAGGAGACACAGGATGAATGCGAACTACTTTTGTTATTGTACTTTTGATGAAAACTGACTTTCTAGACATAAAATGTCACTTTTTTGACCTTATCATACTTTTTCATCACTTTTGCATTTTAATGTAAACAATCATATTTCGTAATATTTTGGGTCAGAAACATTTCATAGTACTATATTATGTC
Organism: Ictalurus punctatus; assembly: GCF_001660625.3. Lineage (NCBI taxonomy): Eukaryota > Metazoa > Chordata > Actinopteri > Siluriformes > Ictaluridae > Ictalurus > Ictalurus punctatus. Next base: position 7,031,937 of record NC_030441.2, read on the forward strand.
TAACTATGTGAAAAAATCAATTGGAGTAGGTCGGGCAACTGATTATATGAGTTTGTTCGAAAAACCACTTTCCTTTGCTCCTAGCGCCTTCTCGTTCGCTCTATAGCGTTTTGAGCGGATAAAGAGCACAAGTGTGTAAGGAGACACAGGATGAATGCGAACTACTTTTGTTATTGTACTTTTGATGAAAACTGACTTTCTAGACATAAAATGTCACTTTTTTGACCTTATCATACTTTTTCATCAACTTTTGCATTTTAATGTAAACAATCATATTTCGTAATATTTTGGGTCAGAAACATTTCATAGTACTATATTATGTCTAACTATGTGAAAAAAATCAAATTGGAGTAGGTCGGGCAACTGATTATATGAGTTTGTTCGAAAAAACCACTTTCCTTTGCTCCTAGCGCCTTCTCGTTCGCTCTATAGCGTTTTGAGCGGATAAAGAGCACAAGTGTGTAAGGAGACACAGGATGAATGCGAACTACTTTTGTTATTGTACTTTTGATGAAAACTGACTTTCTAGACATAAAATGTCACTTTTTTGACCTTATCATACTTTTTCATCAACTTTTGCATTTTAATGTAAACAATCATATTTCGTAATATTTTGGGTCAGAAACATTTCATAGTACTATATTATGTCTAACTATGTGAAAAAAATCAAATTGGAGTAGGTCGGGCAACTGATTATATGAGTTTGTTCGAAAAACCACTTTCCTTTGCTCCTAGCGCCTTCTCGTTCGCTCTATAGCGTTTTGAGCGGATAAAGAGCACAAGTGTGTAAGGAGACACAGGATGAATGCGAACTACTTTTGTTATTGTACTTTTGATGAAAACTGACTTTCTAGACATAAAATGTCACTTTTTTGACCTTATCATACTTTTTCATCAACTTTTGCATTTTAATGTAAACAATCATATTTCGTAATATTTTGGGTCAGAAACATTTCATAGTACTATATTATGTCTAACTATGTGAAAAAAATCAAATTGGAGTAGGTCGGGCAACTGATTATATGAGTTTGTTCGAAAAACCACTTTCCTTTGCTCCTAGCGCCTTCTCGTTCGCTCTATAGCGTTTTGAGCGGATAAAGAGCACAAGTGTGTAAGGAGACACAGGATGAATGCGAACTACTTTTGTTATTGTACTTTTGATGAAAACTGACTTTCTAGACATAAAATGTCACTTTTTTGACCTTATCATACTTTTTCATCAACTTTTGCATTTTAATGTAAACATCATATTTCGTAATATTTTGGGTCAGAAACATTTCATAGTACTATATTATGTCTAACTATGTGAAAAAATCAAATTGGAGTAGGTCGGGCAACTGATTATATGAGTTTGTTCGAAAAACCACTTTCCTTTGCTCCTAGCGCCTTCTCGTTCGCTCTATAGCGTTTTGAGCGGATAAAGAGCACAAGTGTGTAAGGAGACACAGGATGAATGCGAACTACTTTTGTTATTGTACTTTTGATGAAAACTGACTTTCTAGACATAAAATGTCACTTTTTTGACCTTATCATACTTTTTCATCAACTTTTGCATTTTAATGTAAACAATCATATTTCGTAATATTTTGGGTCAGAAACATTTCATAGTACTATATTATGTCTAACTATGTGAAAAAAATCAAATTGGAGTAGGTCGGGCAACTGATTATATGAGTTTGTTCGAAAACCACTTTCCTTTGCTCCTAGCGCCTTCTCGTTCGCTCTATAGCGTTTTGAGCGGATAAAGAGCACAAGTGTGTAAGGAGACACAGGATGAATGCGAACTACTTTTGTTATTGTACTTTTGATGAAAACTGACTTTCTAGACATAAAATGTCACTTTTTTGACCTTATCATACTTTTTCATCAACTTTTGCATTTTAATGTAAACAATCATATTTCGTAATATTTTGGGTCAGAAACATTTCATAGTACTATATTATGTCTAACTATGTGAAAAAAATCAAATTGGAGTAGGTCGGGCAACTGATTATATGAGTTTGTTCGAAAAACCACTTTCCTTTGCTCCTAGCGCCTTCTCGTTCGCTCTATAGCGTTTTGAGCGGATAAAGAGCACAAGTGTGTAAGGAGACACAGGATGAATGCGAACTACTTTTGTTATTGTACTTTTGATGAAAACTGACTTTCTAGACATAAAATGTCACTTTTTTGACCTTATCATACTTTTTCATCAACTTTTGCATTTTAATGTAAACAATCATATTTCGTAATATTTTGGGTCAGAAACATTTCATAGTACTATATTATGTCTAACTATGTGAAAAAATCAAATTGGAGTAGGTCGGCAACTGATTATATGAGTTTGTTCGAAAAACCACTTTCCTTTGCTCCTAGCGCCTTCTCGTTCGCTCTATAGCGTTTTGAGCGGATAAAGAGCACAAGTGTGTAAGGAGACACAGGATGAATGCGAACTACTTTTGTTATTGTACTTTTGATGAAAACTGACTTTCTAGACATAAAATGTCACTTTTTTGACCTTATCATACTTTTTCATCAACTTTTGCATTTTAATGTAAACAATCATATTTCGTAATATTTTGGGTCAGAAACATTTCATAGTACTATATTATGTCTAACTATGTGAAAAAATCAAATTGGAGTAGGTCGGGCAACTGATTATATGAGTTTGTTCGAAAAACCACTTTCCTTTGCTCCTAGCGCCTTCTCGTTCGCTCTATAGCGTTTTGAGCGGATAAAGAGCACAAGTGTGTAAGGAGACACAGGATGAATGCGAACTACTTTTGTTATTGTACTTTTGATGAAAACTGACTTTCTAGACATAAAATGTCACTTTTTTGACCTTATCATACTTTTTCATCAACTTTTGCATTTTAATGTAAACAATCATATTTCGTAATATTTTGGGTCAGAAACATTTCATAGTACTATATTATGTCTAACTATGTGAAAAAAATCAAATTGGAGTAGGTCGGGCAACTGATTATATGAGTTTGTTCGAAAACCACTTTCCTTTGCTCCTAGCGCCTTCTCGTTCGCTCTATAGCGTTTTGAGCGGATAAAGAGCACAAGTGTGTAAGGAGACACAGGATGAATGCGAACTACTTTTGTTATTGTACTTTTGATGAAAACTGACTTTCTAGACATAAAATGTCACTTTTTTGACCTTATCATACTTTTTCATCAACTTTTGCATTTTAATGTAAACAATCATATTTCGTAATATTTTGGGTCAGAAACATTTCATAGTACTATATTATGTCTAACTATGTGAAAAAATCAAATTGGAGTAGGTCGGGCAACTGATTATATGAGTTTGTTCGAAAAACCACTTTCCTTTGCTCCTAGCGCCTTCTCGTTCGCTCTATAGCGTTTTGAGCGGATAAAGAGCACAAGTGTGTAAGGAGACACAGGATGAATGCGAACTACTTTTGTTATTGTACTTTTGATGAAAACTGACTTTCTAGACATAAAATGTCACTTTTTTGACCTTATCATACTTTTTCATCAACTTTTGCATTTTAATGTAAACAATCATATTTCGTAATATTTTGGGTCAGAAACATTTCATAGTACTATATTATGTCTAACTATGTGAAAAAAATCAAATTGGAGTAGGTCGGGCAACTGATTATATGAGTTTGTTCGAAAAACCACTTTCCTTTGCTCCTAGCGCCTTCTCGTTCGCTCTATAGCGTTTTGAGCGGATAAAGAGCACAAGTGTGTAAGGAGACACAGGATGAATGCGAACTACTTTTGTTATTGTACTTTTGATGAAAACTGACTTTCTAGACATAAAATGTCACTTTTTTGACCTTATCATACTTTTTCATCAACTTTTGCATTTTAATGTAAACAATCATATTTCGTAATATTTTGGGTCAGAAACATTTCATAGTACTATATTATGTCTAACTATGTGAAAAAAATCAAATTGGAGTAGGTCGGGCAACTGATTATATGAGTTTGTTCGAAAAACCACTTTCCTTTGCTCCTAGCGCCTTCTCGTTCGCTCTATAGCGTTTTGAGCGGATAAAGAGCACAAGTGTGTAAGGAGACACAGGATGAATGCGAACTACTTTTGTTATTGTACTTTTGATGAAAACTGACTTTCTAGACATGTCACTTTTTTGACCTTATCATACTTTTTCATCAACTTTTGCATTTTAATGTAAACAATCATATTTCGTAATATTTTGGGTCAGAAACATTTCATAGTACTATATTATGTCTAACTATGTGAAAAAAATCAAATTGGAGTAGGTCGGGCAACTGATTATATGAGTTTGTTCGAAAACCACTTTCCTTTGCTCCTAGCGCCTTCTCGTTCGCTCTATAGCGTTTTGAGCGGATAAAGAGCACAAGTGTGTAAGGAGACACAGGATGAATGCGAACTACTTTTGTTATTGTACTTTTGATGAAAACTGACTTTCTAGACATAAATGTCACTTTTTTGACCTTATCATACTTTTTCATCAACTTTTGCATTTTAATGTAAACAATCATATTTCGTAATATTTTGGGTCAGAAACATTTCATAGTACTATATTATGTCTAACTATGTGAAAAAAATCAATTGGAGTAGGTCGGGCAACTGATTATATGAGTTTGTTCGAAAACCACTTTCCTTTGCTCCTAGCGCCTTCTCGTTCGCTCTATAGCGTTTTGAGCGGATAAAGAGCACAAGTGTGTAAGGAGACACAGGATGAATGCGAACTACTTTTGTTATTGTACTTTTGATGAAAACTGACTTTCTAGACATAAAATGTCACTTTTTTGACCTTATCATACTTTTTCATCAACTTTTGCATTTTAATGTAAACAATCATATTTCGTAATATTTTGGGTCAGAAACATTTCATAGTACTATATTATGTCTAACTATGTGAAAAAATCAAATTGGAGTAGGTCGGGCAACTGATTATATGAGTTTGTTCGAAAAACCACTTTCCTTTGCTCCTAGCGCCTTCTCGTTCGCTCTATAGCGTTTTGAGCGGATAAAGAGCACAAGTGTGTAAGGAGACACAGGATGAATGCGAACTACTTTTGTTATTGTACTTTTGATGAAAACTGACTTTCTAGACATGTCACTTTTTTTGACCTTATCATACTTTTTCATCAACTTTTGCATTTTAATGTAAACAATCATATTTCGTAATATTTTGGGTCAGAAACATTTCATAGTACTATATTATGTCTAACTATGTGAAAAAATCAAATTGGAGTAGGTCGGGCAACTGATTATATGAGTTTGTTCGAAAAACCACTTTCCTTTGCTCCTAGCGCCTTCTCGTTCGCTCTATAGCGTTTTGAGCGGATAAAGAGCACAAGTGTGTAAGGAGACACAGGATGAATGCGAACTACTTTTGTTATTGTACTTTTGATGAAAACTGACTTTCTAGACATAAAATGTCACTTTTTTGACCTTATCATACTTTTTCATCAACTTTTGCATTTTAATGTAAACAATCATATTTCGTAATATTTTGGGTCAGAAACATTTCATAGTACTATATTATGTCTAACTATGTGAAAAAAATCAAATTGGAGTAGGTCGGGCAACTGATTATATGAGTTTGTTCGAAAAACCACTTTCCTTTGCTCCTAGCGCCTTCTCGTTCGCTCTATAGCGTTTTGAGCGGATAAAGAGCACAAGTGTGTAAGGAGACACAGGATGAATGCGAACTACTTTTGTTATTGTACTTTTGATGAAAACTGACTTTCTAGACATAAAATGTCACTTTTTTGACCTTATCATACTTTTTCATCAACTTTTGCATTTTAATGTAAACAATCATATTTCGTAATATTTTGGGTCAGAAACATTTCATAGTACTATATTATGTCTAACTATGTGAAAAAAATCAAATTGGAGTAGGTCGGGCAACTGATTATATGAGTTTGTTCGAAAAACCACTTTCCTTTGCTCCTAGCGCCTTCTCGTTCGCTCTATAGCGTTTTGAGCGGATAAAGAGCACAAGTGTGTAAGGAGACACAGGATGAATGCGAACTACTTTTGTTATTGTACTTTTGATGAAACTGACTTTCTAGACATAAAATGTCACTTTTTTGACCTTATCATACTTTTTCATCAACTTTTGCATTTTAATGTAAACAATCATATTTCGTAATATTTTGGGTCAGAAACATTTCATAGTACTATATTATGTCTAACTATGTGAAAAAAATCAAATTGGAGTAGGTCGGGCAACTGATTATATGAGTTTGTTCGAAAAACCACTTTCCTTTGCTCCTAGCGCCTTCTCGTTCGCTCTATAGCGTTTTGAGCGGATAAAGAGCACAAGTGTGTAAGGAGACACAGGATGAATGCGAACTACTTTTGTTATTGTACTTTTGATGAAAACTGACTTTCTAGACATAAAATGTCACTTTTTTGACCTTATCATACTTTTTCATCAACTTTTGCATTTTAATGTAAACAATCATATTTCGTAATATTTTGGGTCAGAAACATTTCATAGTACTATATTATGTCTAACTATGTGAAAAAAATCAAATTGGAGTAGGTCGGGCAACTGATTATATGAGTTTGTTCGAAAAACCACTTTCCTTTGCTCCTAGCGCCTTCTCGTTCGCTCTATAGCGTTTTGAGCGGATAAAGAGCACAAGTGTGTAAGGAGACACAGGATGAATGCGAACTACTTTTGTTATTGTACTTTTGATGAAAACTGACTTTCTAGACATAAAATGTCACTTTTTTGACCTTATCATACTTTTTCATCAACTTTTGCATTTTAATGTAAACAATCATATTTCGTAATATTTTGGGTCAGAAACATTTCATAGTACTATATTATGTCTAACTATGTGAAAAAAATCAAATTGGAGTAGGTCGGGCAACTGATTATATGAGTTTGTTCGAAAAACCACTTTCCTTTGCTCCTAGCGCCTTCTCGTTCGCTCTATAGCGTTTTGAGCGGATAAAGAGCACAAGTGTGTAAGGAGACACAGGATGAATGCGAACTACTTTTGTTATTGTACTTTTGATGAAACTGACTTTCTAGACATAAAATGTCACTTTTTTGACCTTATCATACTTTTTCATCAACTTTTGCATTTTAATGTAAACAATCATATTTCGTAATATTTTGGGTCAGAAACATTTCATAGTACTATATTATGTCTAACTATGTGAAAAAAATCAAATTGGAGTAGGTCGGGCAACTGATTATATGAGTTTGTTCGAAAACCACTTTCCTTTGCTCCTAGCGCCTTCTCGTTCGCTCTATAGCGTTTTGAGCGGATAAAGAGCACAAGTGTGTAAGGAGACACAGGATGAATGCGAACTACTTTTGTTATTGTACTTTTGATGAAAACTGACTTTCTAGACATAAAATGTCACTTTTTTGACCTTATCATACTTTTTCATCAACTTTTGCATTTTAATGTAAACAATCATATTTCGTAATATTTTGGGTCAGAAACATTTCATAGTACTATATTATGTCTAACTATGTGAAAAAATCAAATTGGAGTAGGTCGGGCAACTGATTATATGAGTTTGTTCGAAAAACCACTTTCCTTTGCTCCTAGCGCCTTCTCGTTCGCTCTATAGCGTTTTGAGCGGATAAAGAGCACAAGTGTGTAAGGAGACACAGGATGAATGCGAACTACTTTTGTTATTGTACTTTTGATGAAAACTGACTTTCTAGACATAAAATGTCACTTTTTTGACCTTATCATACTTTTTCATCAACTTTTGCATTTTAATGTAAACAATCATATTTCGTAATATTTTGGGTCAGAAACATTTCATAGTACTATATTATGTCTAACTATGTGAAAAAAATCAAATTGGAGTAGGTCGGGCAACTGATTATATGAGTTTGTTCGAAAAACCACTTTCCTTTGCTCCTAGCGCCTTCTCGTTCGCTCTATAGCGTTTTGAGCGGATAAAGAGCACAAGTGTGTAAGGAGACACAGGATGAATGCGAACTACTTTTGTTATTGTACTTTTGATGAAAACTGACTTTCTAGACATAAAATGTCACTTTTTTGACCTTATCATACTTTTTCATCAACTTTTGCATTTTAATGTAAACAATCATATTTCGTAATATTTTGGGTCAGAAACATTTCATAGTACTATATTATGTCTAACTATGTGAAAAAAATCAAATTGGAGTAGGTCGGGCAACTGATTATATGAGTTTGTTCGAAAAACCACTTTCCTTTGCTCCTAGCGCCTTCTCGTTCGCTCTATAGCGTTTTGAGCGGATAAAGAGCACAAGTGTGTAAGGAGACACAGGATGAATGCGAACTACTTTTGTTATTGTACTTTTGATGAAAACTGACTTTCTAGACATAAAATGTCACTTTTTTGACCTTATCATACTTTTTCATCAACTTTTGCATTTTAATGTAAACAATCATATTTCGTAATATTTTGGGTCAGAAACATTTCATAGTACTATATTATGTCTAACTATGTGAAAAAAATCAAATTGGAGTAGGTCGGGCAACTGATTATATGAGTTTGTTCGAAAAACCACTTTCCTTTGCTCCTAGCGCCTTCTCGTTCGCTCTATAGCGTTTTGAGCGGATAAAGAGCACAAGTGTGTAAGGAGACACAGGATGAATGCGAACTACTTTTGTTATTGTACTTTTGATGAAAACTGACTTTCTAGACATAAAATGTCACTTTTTTGACCTTATCATACTTTTTCATCAACTTTTGCATTTTAATGTAAACAATCATATTTCGTAATATTTTGGGTCAGAAACATTTCATAGTACTATATTATGTCTAACTATGTGAAAAAAATCAAATTGGAGTAGGTCGGGCAACTGATTATATGAGTTTGTTCGAAAACCACTTTCCTTTGCTCCTAGCGCCTTCTCGTTCGCTCTATAGCGTTTTGAGCGGATAAAGAGCACAAGTGTGTAAGGAGACACAGGATGAATGCGAACTACTTTTGTTATTGTACTTTTGATGAAAACTGACTTTCTAGACATAAAATGTCACTTTTTTGACCTTATCATACTTTTTCATCAACTTTTGCATTTTAATGTAAACAATCATATTTCGTAATATTTTGGGTCAGAAACATTTCATAGTACTATATTATGTCTAACTATGTGAAAAAAATCAAATTGGAGTAGGTCGGGCAACTGATTATATGAGTTTGTTCGAAAAACCACTTTCCTTTGCTCCTAGCGCCTTCTCGTTCGCTCTATAGCGTTTTGAGCGGATAAAGAGCACAAGTGTGTAAGGAGACACAGGATGAATGCGAACTACTTTTGTTATTGTACTTTTGATGAAAACTGACTTTCTAGACATAAAATGTCACTTTTTTGACCTTATCATACTTTTTCATCAACTTTTGCATTTTAATGTAACAATCATATTTCGTAATATTTTGGGTCAGAAACATTTCATAGTACTATATTATGTCTAACTATGTGAAAAAAATCAAATTGGAGTAGGTCGGGCAACTGATTATATGAGTTTGTTCGAAAAACCACTTTCCTTTGCTCCTAGCGCCTTCTCGTTCGCTCTATAGCGTTTTGAGCGGATAAAGAGCACAAGTGTGTAAGGAGACACAGGATGAATGCGAACTACTTTTGTTATTGTACTTTTGATGAAAACTGACTTTCTAGACATAAAATGTCACTTTTTTGACCTTATCATACTTTTTCATCAACTTTTGCATTTTAATGTAAACAATCATATTTCGTAATATTTTGGGTCAGAAACATTTCATAGTACTATATTATGTCTAACTATGTGAAAAAAATCAAATTGGAGTAGGTCGGGCAACTGATTATATGAGTTTGTTCGAAAAACCACTTTCCTTTGCTCCTAGCGCCTTCTCGTTCGCTCTATAGCGTTTTGAGCGGATAAAGAGCACAAGTGTGTAAGGAGACACAGGATGAATGCGAACTACTTTTGTTATTGTACTTTTGATGAAAACTGACTTTCTAGACATAAAATGTCACTTTTTTGACCTTATCATACTTTTTCATCAACTTTTGCATTTTAATGTAAACAATCATATTTCGTAATATTTTGGGTCAGAAACATTTCATAGTACTATATTATGTCTAACTATGTGAAAAAATCAAATTGGAGTAGGTCGGGCAACTGATTATATGAGTTTGTTCGAAAAACCACTTTCCTTTGCTCCTAGCGCCTTCTCGTTCGCTCTATAGCGTTTTGAGCGGATAAAGAGCACAAGTGTGTAAGGAGACACAGGATGAATGCGAACTACTTTTGTTATTGTACTTTTGATGAAAACTGACTTTCTAGACATAAAATGTCACTTTTTTGACCTTATCATACTTTTTCATCAACTTTTGCATTTTAATGTAAACATCATATTTCGTAATATTTTGGGTCAGAAACATTTCATAGTACTATATTATGTCTAACTATGTGAAAAAAATCAAATTGGAGTAGGTCGGGCAACTGATTATATGAGTTTGTTCGAAAAACCACTTTCCTTTGCTCCTAGCGCCTTCTCGTTCGCTCTATAGCGTTTTGAGCGGATAAAGAGCACAAGTGTGTAAGGAGACACAGGATGAATGCGAACTACTTTTGTTATTGTACTTTTGATGAAAACTGACTTTCTAGACATAAAATGTCACTTTTTTGACCTTATCATACTTTTTCATCAACTTTTGCATTTTAATGTAAACAATCATATTTCGTAATATTTTGGGTCAGAAACATTTCATAGTACTATATTATGTCTAACTATGTGAAAAAAATCAAATTGGAGTAGGTCGGGCAACTGATTATATGAGTTTGTTCGAAAAACCACTTTCCTTTGCTCCTAGCGCCTTCTCGTTCGCTCTATAGCGTTTTGAGCGGATAAAGAGCACAAGTGTGTAAGGAGACACAGGATGAATGCGAACTACTTTTGTTATTGTACTTTTGATGAAAACTGACTTTCTAGACATAAAATGTCACTTTTTTGACCTTATCATACTTTTTCATCAACTTTTGCATTTTAATGTAAACAATCATATTTCGTAATATTTTGGGTCAGAAACATTTCATAGTACTATATTATGTCTAACTATGTGAAAAAAATCAAATTGGAGTAGGTCGGGCAACTGATTATATGAGTTTGTTCGAAAAACCACTTTCCTTTGCTCCTAGCGCCTTCTCGTTCGCTCTATAGCGTTTTGAGCGGATAAAGAGCACAAGTGTGTAAGGAGACACAGGATGAATGCGAACTACTTTTGTTATTGTACTTTTGATGAAAACTGACTTTCTAGACATAAAATGTCACTTTTTTGACCTTATCATACTTTTTCATCAACTTTTGCATTTTAATGTAAACAATCATATTTCGTAATATTTTGGGTCAGAAACATTTCATAGTACTATATTATGTCTAACTATGTGAAAAAATCAAATTGGAGTAGGTCGGGCAACTGATTATATGAGTTTGTTCGAAAAACCACTTTCCTTTGCTCCTAGCGCCTTCTCGTTCGCTCTATAGCGTTTTGAGCGGATAAAGAGCACAAGTGTGTAAGGAGACACAGGATGAATGCGAACTACTTTTGTTATTGTACTTTTGATGAAAACTGACTTTCTAGACATAAAATGTCACTTTTTTGACCTTATCATACTTTTTCATCAACTTTTGCATTTTAATGTAAACAATCATATTTCGTAATATTTTGGGTCAGAAACATTTCATAGTACTATATTATGTCTAACTATGTGAAAAAAATCAAATTGGAGTAGGTCGGGCAACTGATTATATGAGTTTGTTCGAAAAACCACTTTCCTTTGCTCCTAGCGCCTTCTCGTTCGCTCTATAGCGTTTTGAGCGGATAAAGAGCACAAGTGTGTAAGGAGACACAGGATGAATGCGAACTACTTTTGTTATTGTACTTTTGATGAAAACTGACTTTCTAGACATAAAATGTCACTTTTTTGACCTTATCATACTTTTTCATCAACTTTTGCATTTTAATGTAAACAATCATATTTCGTAATATTTTGGGTCAGAAACATTTCATAGTACTATATTATGTCTAACTATGTGAAAAAAATCAAATTGGAGTAGGTCGGGCAACTGATTATATGAGTTTGTTCGAAAAACCACTTTCCTTTGCTCCTAGCGCCTTCTCGTTCGCTCTATAGCGTTTTGAGCGGATAAAGAGCACAAGTGTGTAAGGAGACACAGGATGAATGCGAACTACTTTTGTTATTGTACTTTTGATGAAAACTGACTTTCTAGACATAAAATGTCACTTTTTTGACCTTATCATACTTTTTCATCAACTTTTGCATTTTAATGTAAACAATCATATTTCGTAATATTTTGGGTCAGAAACATTTCATAGTACTATATTATGTCTAACTATGTGAAAAAAATCAAATTGGAGTAGGTCGGGCAACTGATTATATGAGTTTGTTCGAAAAACCACTTTCCTTTGCTCCTAGCGCCTTCTCGTTCGCTCTATAGCGTTTTGAGCGGATAAAGAGCACAAGTGTGTAAGGAGACACAGGATGAATGCGAACTACTTTTGTTATTGTACTTTTGATGAAAACTGACTTTCTAGACATAAAATGTCACTTTTTTGACCTTATCATACTTTTTCATCAACTTTTGCATTTTAATGTAAACAATCATATTTCGTAATATTTTGGGTCAGAAACATTTCATAGTACTATATTATGTCTAACTATGTGAAAAAAATCAAATTGGAGTAGGTCGGGCAACTGATTATATGAGTTTGTTCGAAAAACCACTTTCCTTTGCTCCTAGCGCCTTCTCGTTCGCTCTATAGCGTTTTGAGCGGATAAAGAGCACAAGTGTGTAAGGAGACACAGGATGAATGCGAACTACTTTTGTTATTGTACTTTTGATGAAAACTGACTTTCTAGACATAAAATGTCACTTTTTTGACCTTATCATACTTTTTCATCAACTTTTGCATTTTAATGTAAACATCATATTTCGTAATATTTTGGGTCAGAAACATTTCATAGTACTATATTATGTCTAACTATGTGAAAAAAATCAAATTGGAGTAGGTCGGGCAACTGATTATATGAGTTTGTTCGAAAAACCACTTTCCTTTGCTCCTAGCGCCTTCTCGTTCGCTCTATAGCGTTTTGAGCGGATAAAGAGCACAAGTGTGTAAGGAGACACAGGATGAATGCGAACTACTTTTGTTATTGTACTTTTGATGAAAACTGACTTTCTAGACATAAAATGTCACTTTTTTGACCTTATCATACTTTTTCATCAACTTTTGCATTTTAATGTAAACAATCATATTTCGTAATATTTTGGGTCAGAAACATTTCATAGTACTATATTATGTCTAACTATGTGAAAAAAATCAAATTGGAGTAGGTCGGGCAACTGATTATATGAGTTTGTTCGAAAAACCACTTTCCTTTGCTCCTAGCGCCTTCTCGTTCGCTCTATAGCGTTTTGAGCGGATAAAGAGCACAAGTGTGTAAGGAGACACAGGATGAATGCGAACTACTTTTGTTATTGTACTTTTGATGAAAACTGACTTTCTAGACATAAAATGTCACTTTTTTGACCTTATCATACTTTTTCATCAACTTTTGCATTTTAATGTAAACAATCATATTTCGTAATATTTTGGGTCAGAAACATTTCATAGTACTATATTATGTCTAACTATGTGAAAAAAATCAAATTGGAGTAGGTCGGGCAACTGATTATATGAGTTTGTTCGAAAAACCACTTTCCTTTGCTCCTAGCGCCTTCTCGTTCGCTCTATAGCGTTTTGAGCGGATAAAGAGCACAAGTGTGTAAGGAGACACAGGATGAATGCGAACTACTTTTGTTATTGTACTTTTGATGAAAACTGACTTTCTAGACATAAAATGTCACTTTTTTGACCTTATCATACTTTTTCATCAACTTTTGCATTTTAATGTAACAATCATATTTCGTAATATTTTGGGTCAGAAACATTTCATAGTACTATATTATGTCTAACTATGTGAAAAAAATCAAATTGGAGTAGGTCGGGCAACTGATTATATGAGTTTGTTCGAAAAACCACTTTCCTTTGCTCCTAGCGCCTTCTCGTTCGCTCTATAGCGTTTTGAGCGGATAAAGAGCACAAGTGTGTAAGGAGACACAGGATGAATGCGAACTACTTTTGTTATTGTACTTTTGATGAAAACTGACTTTCTAGACATAAAATGTCACTTTTTTGACCTTATCATACTTTTTCATCAACTTTTGCATTTTAATGTAAACAATCATATTTCGTAATATTTTGGGTCAGAAACATTTCATAGTACTATATTATGTCTAACTATGTGAAAAAAATCAAATTGGAGTAGGTCGGGCAACTGATTATATGAGTTTGTTCGAAAAACCACTTTCCTTTGCTCCTAGCGCCTTCTCGTTCGCTCTATAGCGTTTTGAGCGGATAAAGAGCACAAGTGTGTAAGGAGACACAGGATGAATGCGAACTACTTTTGTTATTGTACTTTTGATGAAAACTGACTTTCTAGACATAAAATGTCACTTTTTTGACCTTATCATACTTTTTCATCAACTTTTGCATTTTAATGTAAACAATCATATTTCGTAATATTTTGGGTCAGAAACATTTCATAGTACTATATTATGTCTAACTATGTGAAAAAAATCAAATTGGAGTAGGTCGGGCAACTGATTATATGAGTTTGTTCGAAAAACCACTTTCCTTTGCTCCTAGCGCCTTCTCGTTCGCTCTATAGCGTTTTGAGCGGATAAAGAGCACAAGTGTGTAAGGAGACACAGGATGAATGCGAACTACTTTTGTTATTGTACTTTTGATGAAAACTGACTTTCTAGACATAAAATGTCACTTTTTTGACCTTATCATACTTTTTCATCAACTTTTGCATTTTAATGTAAACAATCATATTTCGTAATATTTTGGGTCAGAAACATTTCATAGTACTATATTATGTCTAACTATGTGAAAAAAATCAAATTGGAGTAGGTCGGGCAACTGATTATATGAGTTTGTTCGAAAACCACTTTCCTTTGCTCCTAGCGCCTTCTCGTTCGCTCTATAGCGTTTTGAGCGGATAAAGAGCACAAGTGTGTAAGGAGACACAGGATGAATGCGAACTACTTTTGTTATTGTACTTTTGATGAAAACTGACTTTCTAGACATAAAATGTCACTTTTTTGACCTTATCATACTTTTTCATCAACTTTTGCATTTTAATGTAAACAATCATATTTCGTAATATTTTGGGTCAGAAACATTTCATAGTACTATATTATGTCTAACTATGTGAAAAAAATCAAATTGGAGTAGGTCGGGCAACTGATTATATGAGTTTGTTCGAAAAACCACTTTCCTTTGCTCCTAGCGCCTTCTCGTTCGCTCTATAGCGTTTTGAGCGGATAAAGAGCACAAGTGTGTAAGGAGACACAGGATGAATGCGAACTACTTTTGTTATTGTACTTTTGATGAAAACTGACTTTCTAGACATAAAATGTCACTTTTTTGACCTTATCATACTTTTTCATCAACTTTTGCATTTTAATGTAAACAATCATATTTCGTAAAATTTGGGTCAGAAACATTTCATAGTACTATATTATGTCTAACTATGTGAAAAAAATCAAATTGGAGTAGGTCGGGCAACTGATTATATGAGTTTGTTCGAAAAACACTTTCCTTTGCTCCTAGCGCCTTCTCGTTCGCTCTATAGCGTTTTGAGCGGATAAAGAGCACAAGTGTGTAAGGAGACACAGGATGAATGCGAACTACTTTTGTTATTGTACTTTTGATGAAAACTGACTTTCTAGACATAAAATGTCACTTTTTTGACCTTATCATACTTTTTCATCAACTTTTGCATTTTAATGTAAACAATCATATTTCGTAATATTTTGGGTCAGAAACATTTCATAGTACTATATTATGTCTAACTATGTGAAAAAATCAAATTGGAGTAGGTCGGGCAACTGATTATATGAGTTTGTTCGAAAAACCACTTTCCTTTGCTCCTAGCGCCTTCTCGTTCGCTCTATAGCGTTTTGAGCGGATAAAGAGCACAAGTGTGTAAGGAGACACAGGATGAATGCGAACTACTTTTGTTATTGTACTTTTGATGAAAACTGACTTTCTAGACATAAATGTCACTTTTTTGACCTTATCATACTTTTTCATCAACTTTTGCATTTTAATGTAAACAATCATATTTCGTAATATTTTGGGTCAGAAACATTTCATAGTACTATATTATGTCTAACTATGTGAAAAAATCAAATTGGAGTAGGTCGGGCAACTGATTATATGAGTTTGTTCGAAAAACCACTTTCCTTTGCTCCTAGCGCCTTCTCGTTCGCTCTATAGCGTTTTGAGCGGATAAAGAGCACAAGTGTGTAAGGAGACACAGGATGAATGCGAACTACTTTTGTTATTGTACTTTTGATGAAAACTGACTTTCTAGACATAAAATGTCACTTTTTTGACCTTATCATACTTTTTCATCAACTTTTGCATTTTAATGTAAACAATCATATTTCGTAATATTTTGGGTCAGAAACATTTCATAGTACTATATTATGTCTAACTATGTGAAAAAAATCAAATTGGAGTAGGTCGGGCAACTGATTATATGAGTTTGTTCGAAAAACCACTTTCCTTTGCTCCTAGCGCCTTCTCGTTCGCTCTATAGCGTTTTGAGCGGATAAAGAGCACAAGTGTGTAAGGAGACACAGGATGAATGCGAACTACTTTTGTTATTGTACTTTTGATGAAAACTGACTTTCTAGACATAAAATGTCACTTTTTTGACCTTATCATACTTTTTCATCAACTTTTGCATTTTAATGTAAACAATCATATTTCGTAATATTTTGGGTCAGAAACATTTCATAGTACTATATTATGTCTAACTATGTGAAAAAAATCAAATTGGAGTAGGTCGGGCAACTGATTATATGAGTTTGTTCGAAAAACCACTTTCCTTTGCTCCTAGCGCCTTCTCGTTCGCTCTATAGCGTTTTGAGCGGATAAAGAGCACAAGTGTGTAAGGAGACACAGGATGAATGCGAACTACTTTTGTTATTGTACTTTTGATGAAAACTGACTTTCTAGACATAAAATGTCACTTTTTTGACCTTATCATACTTTTTCATCAACTTTTGCATTTTAATGTAAACAATCATATTTCGTAATATTTTGGGTCAGAAACATTTCATAGTACTATATTATGTCTAACTATGTGAAAAAAATCAAATTGGAGTAGGTCGGGCAACTGATTATATGAGTTTGTTCGAAAAACCACTTTCCTTTGCTCCTAGCGCCTTCTCGTTCGCTCTATAGCGTTTTGAGCGGATAAAGAGCACAAGTGTGTAAGGAGACACAGGATGAATGCGAACTACTTTTGTTATTGTACTTTTGATGAAAACTGACTTTCTAGACATAAAATGTCACTTTTTTGACCTTATCATACTTTTTCATCAACTTTTGCATTTTAATGTAAACAATCATATTTCGTAATATTTTGGGTCAGAAACATTTCATAGTACTATATTATGTCTAACTATGTGAAAAAAATCAAATTGGAGTAGGTCGGGCAACTGATTATATGAGTTTGTTCGAAAAACCACTTTCCTTTGCTCCTAGCGCCTTCTCGTTCGCTCTATAGCGTTTTGAGCGGATAAAGAGCACAAGTGTGTAAGGAGACACAGGATGAATGCGAACTACTTTTGTTATTGTACTTTTGATGAAAACTGACTTTCTAGACATAAAATGTCACTTTTTTGACCTTATCATACTTTTTCATCAACTTTTGCATTTTAATGTAAACAATCATATTTCGTAATATTTTGGGTCAGAAACATTTCATAGTACTATATTATGTCTAACTATGTGAAAAAAATCAAATTGGAGTAGGTCGGGCAACTGATTATATGAGTTTGTTCGAAAACCACTTTCCTTTGCTCCTAGCGCCTTCTCGTTCGCTCTATAGCGTTTTGAGCGGATAAAGAGCACAAGTGTGTAAGGAGACACAGGATGAATGCGAACTACTTTTGTTATTGTACTTTTGATGAAAACTGACTTTCTAGACATAAAATGTCACTTTTTTGACCTTATCATACTTTTTCATCAACTTTTGCATTTTAATGTAAACAATCATATTTCGTAATATTTTGGGTCAGAAACATTTCATAGTACTATATTATGTCTAACTATGTGAAAAAAATCAAATTGGAGTAGGTCGGGCAACTGATTATATGAGTTTGTTCGAAAAACCACTTTCCTTTGCTCCTAGCGCCTTCTCGTTCGCTCTATAGCGTTTTGAGCGGATAAAGAGCACAAGTGTGTAAGGAGACACAGGATGAATGCGAACTACTTTTGTTATTGTACTTTTGATGAAAACTGACTTTCTAGACATAAAATGTCACTTTTTTGACCTTATCATACTTTTTCATCAACTTTTGCATTTTAATGTAAACAATCATATTTCGTAATATTTTGGGTCAGAAACATTTCATAGTACTATATTATGTCTAACTATGTGAAAAAAATCAAATTGGAGTAGGTCGGGCAACTGATTATATGAGTTTGTTCGAAAAACCACTTTCCTTTGCTCCTAGCGCCTTCTCGTTCGCTCTATAGCGTTTTGAGCGGATAAAGAGCACAAGTGTGTAAGGAGACACAGGATGAATGCGAACTACTTTTGTTATTGTACTTTTGATGAAAACTGACTTTCTAGACATAAAATGTCACTTTTTTGACCTTATCATACTTTTTCATCAACTTTTGCATTTTAATGTAAACAATCATATTTCGTAATATTTTGGGTCAGAAACATTTCATAGTACTATATTATGTCTAACTATGTGAAAAAAATCAAATTGGAGTAGGTCGGGCAACTGATTATATGAGTTTGTTCGAAAAACCACTTTCCTTTGCTCCTAGCGCCTTCTCGTTCGCTCTATAGCGTTTTGAGCGGATAAAGAGCACAAGTGTGTAAGGAGACACAGGATGAATGCGAACTACTTTTGTTATTGTACTTTTGATGAAAACTGACTTTCTAGACATAAAATGTCACTTTTTTGACCTTATCATACTTTTTCATCAACTTTTGCATTTTAATGTAAACAATCATATTTCGTAATATTTTGGGTCAGAAACATTTCATAGTACTATATTATGTCTAACTATGTGAAAAAAATCAAATTGGAGTAGGTCGGGCAACTGATTATATGAGTTTGTTCGAAAAACCACTTTCCTTTGCTCCTAGCGCCTTCTCGTTCGCTCTATAGCGTTTTGAGCGGATAAAGAGCACAAGTGTGTAAGGAGACACAGGATGAATGCGAACTACTTTTGTTATTGTACTTTTGATGAAAACTGACTTTCTAGACATAAAATGTCACTTTTTTGACCTTATCATACTTTTTCATCAACTTTTGCATTTTAATGTAAACAATCATATTTCGTAATATTTTGGGTCAGAAACATTTCATAGTACTATATTATGTCTAACTATGTGAAAAAAATCAAATTGGAGTAGGTCGGGCAACTGATTATATGAGTTTGTTCGAAAAACCACTTTCCTTTGCTCCTAGCGCCTTCTCGTTCGCTCTATAGCGTTTTGAGCGGATAAAGAGCACAAGTGTGTAAGGAGACACAGGATGAATGCGAACTACTTTTGTTATTGTACTTTTGATGAAAACTGACTTTCTAGACATAAAATGTCACTTTTTTGACCTTATCATACTTTTTCATCAACTTTTGCATTTTAATGTAAACAATCATATTTCGTAATATTTTGGGTCAGAAACATTTCATAGTACTATATTATGTCTAACTATGTGAAAAAAATCAAATTGGAGTAGGTCGGGCAACTGATTATATGAGTTTGTTCGAAAAACCACTTTCCTTTGCTCCTAGCGCCTTCTCGTTCGCTCTATAGCGTTTTGAGCGGATAAAGAGCACAAGTGTGTAAGGAGACACAGGATGAATGCGAACTACTTTTGTTATTGTACTTTTGATGAAAACTGACTTTCTAGACATAAAATGTCACTTTTTTGACCTTATCATACTTTTTCATCAACTTTTGCATTTTAATGTAAACATCATATTTCGTAATATTTTGGGTCAGAAACATTTCATAGTACTATATTATGTCTAACTATGTGAAAAAAATCAAATTGGAGTAGGTCGGGCAACTGATTATATGAGTTTGTTCGAAAAACCACTTTCCTTTGCTCCTAGCGCCTTCTCGTTCGCTCTATAGCGTTTTGAGCGGATAAAGAGCACAAGTGTGTAAGGAGACACAGGATGAATGCGAACTACTTTTGTTATTGTACTTTTGATGAAAACTGACTTTCTAGACATAAAATGTCACTTTTTTGACCTTATCATACTTTTTCATCAACTTTTGCATTTTAATGTAAAAATCATATTTCGTAATATTTTGGGTCAGAAACATTTCATAGTACTATATTATGTCTAACTATGTGAAAAAAATCAAATTGGAGTAGGTCGGGCAACTGATTATATGAGTTTGTTCGAAAAACCACTTTCCTTTGCTCCTAGCGCCTTCTCGTTCGCTCTATAGCGTTTTGAGCGGATAAAGAGCACAAGTGTGTAAGGAGACACAGGATGAATGCGAACTACTTTTGTTATTGTACTTTTGATGAAAACTGACTTTCTAGACATAAAATGTCACTTTTTTGACCTTATCATACTTTTTCATCAACTTTTGCATTTTAATGTAAACAATCATATTTCGTAATATTTTGGGTCAGAAACATTTCATAGTACTATATTATGTCTAACTATGTGAAAAAAATCAAATTGGAGTAGGTCGGGCAACTGATTATATGAGTTTGTTCGAAAAACCACTTTCCTTTGCTCCTAGCGCCTTCTCGTTCGCTCTATAGCGTTTTGAGCGGATAAAGAGCACAAGTGTGTAAGGAGACACAGGATGAATGCGAACTACTTTTGTTATTGTACTTTTGATGAAAACTGACTTTCTAGACATAAAATGTCACTTTTTTGACCTTATCATACTTTTTCATCAACTTTTGCATTTTAATGTAAACAATCATATTTCGTAATATTTTGGGTCAGAAACATTTCATAGTACTATATTATGTCTAACTATGTGAAAAAAATCAAATTGGAGTAGGTCGGGCAACTGATTATATGAGTTTGTTCGAAAAACCACTTTCCTTTGCTCCTAGCGCCTTCTCGTTCGCTCTATAGCGTTTTGAGCGGATAAAGAGCACAAGTGTGTAAGGAGACACAGGATGAATGCGAACTACTTTTGTTATTGTACTTTTGATGAAACTGACTTTCTAGACATAAAATGTCACTTTTTTGACCTTATCATACTTTTTCATCAACTTTTGCATTTTAATGTAAACAATCATATTTCGTAATATTTTGGGTCAGAAACATTTCATAGTACTATATTATGTCTAACTATGTGAAAAAATCAAATTGGAGTAGGTCGGGCAACTGATTATATGAGTTTGTTCGAAAAACCACTTTCCTTTGCTCCTAGCGCCTTCTCGTTCGCTCTATAGCGTTTTGAGCGGATAAAGAGCACAAGTGTGTAAGGAGACACAGGATGAATGCGAACTACTTTTGTTATTGTACTTTTGATGAAAACTGACTTTCTAGACATAAAATGTCACTTTTTTGACCTTATCATACTTTTTCATCAACTTTTGCATTTTAATGTAAACAATCATATTTCGTAATATTTTGGGTCAGAAACATTTCATAGTACTATATTATGTCTAACTATGTGAAAAAATCAAATTGGAGTAGGTCGGGCAACTGATTATATGAGTTTGTTCGAAAAACCACTTTCCTTTGCTCCTAGCGCCTTCTCGTTCGCTCTATAGCGTTTTGAGCGGATAAAGAGCACAAGTGTGTAAGGAGACACAGGATGAATGCGAACTACTTTTGTTATTGTACTTTTGATGAAAACTGACTTTCTAGACATAAAATGTCACTTTTTTGACCTTATCATACTTTTTCATCAACTTTTGCATTTTAATGTAAACAATCATATTTCGTAATATTTTGGGTCAGAAACATTTCATAGTACTATATTATGTCTAACTATGTGAAAAAATCAAATTGGAGTAGGTCGGGCAACTGATTATATGAGTTTGTTCGAAAAACCACTTTCCTTTGCTCCTAGCGCCTTCTCGTTCGCTCTATAGCGTTTTGAGCGGATAAAGAGCACAAGTGTGTAAGGAGACACAGGATGAATGCGAACTACTTTTGTTATTGTACTTTTGATGAAAACTGACTTTCTAGACATAAAATGTCACTTTTTTGACCTTATCATACTTTTTCATCAACTTTTGCATTTTAATGTAAACAATCATATTTCGTAATATTTTGGGTCAGAAACATTTCATAGTACTATATTATGTCTAACTATGTGAAAAAAATCAAATTGGAGTAGGTCGGGCAACTGATTATATGAGTTTGTTCGAAAAACCACTTTCCTTTGCTCCTAGCGCCTTCTCGTTCGCTCTATAGCGTTTTGAGCGGATAAAGAGCACAAGTGTGTAAGGAGACACAGGATGAATGCGAACTACTTTTGTTATTGTACTTTTGATGAAAACTGACTTTCTAGACATAAAATGTCACTTTTTTGACCTTATCATACTTTTTCATCAACTTTTGCATTTTAATGTAAACAATCATATTTCGTAATATTTTGGGTCAGAAACATTTCATAGTACTATATTATGTCTAACTATGTGAAAAAAATCAAATTGGAGTAGGTCGGGCAACTGATTATATGAGTTTGTTCGAAAAACCACTTTCCTTTGCTCCTAGCGCCTTCTCGTTCGCTCTATAGCGTTTTGAGCGGATAAAGAGCACAAGTGTGTAAGGAGACAGGATGAATGCGAACTACTTTTGTTATTGTACTTTTGATGAAAACTGACTTTCTAGACATAAAATGTCACTTTTTTGACCTTATCATACTTTTTCATCAACTTTTGCATTTTAATGTAAACAATCATATTTCGTAATATTTTGGGTCAGAAACATTTCATAGTACTATATTATGTCTAACTATGTGAAAAAAATCAAATTGGAGTAGGTCGGGCAACTGATTATATGAGTTTGTTCGAAAAACCACTTTCCTTTGCTCCTAGCGCCTTCTCGTTCGCTCTATAGCGTTTTGAGCGGATAAAGAGCACAAGTGTGTAAGGAGACACAGGATGAATGCGAACTACTTTTGTTATTGTACTTTTGATGAAAACTGACTTTCTAGACATAAAATGTCACTTTTTTGACCTTATCATACTTTTTCATCAACTTTTGCATTTTAATGTAATCATATTTCGTAATATTTTGGGTCAGAAACATTTCATAGTACTATATTATGTCTAACTATGTGAAAAAAATCAAATTGGAGTAGGTCGGGCAACTGATTATATGAGTTTGTTCGAAAAACCACTTTCCTTTGCTCCTAGCGCCTTCTCGTTCGCTCTATAGCGTTTTGAGCGGATAAAGAGCACAAGTGTGTAAGGAGACACAGGATGAATGCGAACTACTTTTGTTATTGTACTTTTGATGAAAACTGACTTTCTAGACATAAAATGTCACTTTTTTGACCTTATCATACTTTTTCATCAACTTTTGCATTTTAATGTAAACAATCATATTTCGTAATATTTTGGGTCAGAAACATTTCATAGTACTATATTATGTCTAACTATGTGAAAAAAATCAAATTGGAGTAGGTCGGGCAACTGATTATATGAGTTTGTTCGAAAAACCACTTTCCTTTGCTCCTAGCGCCTTCTCGTTCGCTCTATAGCGTTTTGAGCGGATAAAGAGCACAAGTGTGTAAGGAGACACAGGATGAATGCGAACTACTTTTGTTATTGTACTTTTGATGAAAACTGACTTTCTAGACATAAAATGTCACTTTTTTGACCTTATCATACTTTTTCATCAACTTTTGCATTTTAATGTAAACAATCATATTTCGTAATATTTTGGGTCAGAAACATTTCATAGTACTATATTATGTCTAACTATGTGAAAAAATCAAATTGGAGTAGGTCGGGCAACTGATTATATGAGTTTGTTCGAAAACCACTTTCCTTTGCTCCTAGCGCCTTCTCGTTCGCTCTATAGCGTTTTGAGCGGATAAAGAGCACAAGTGTGTAAGGAGACACAGGATGAATGCGAACTACTTTTGTTATTGTACTTTTGATGAAAACTGACTTTCTAGACATAAAATGTCACTTTTTTGACCTTATCATACTTTTTCATCAACTTTTGCATTTTAATGTAAACAATCATATTTCGTAATATTTTGGGTCAGAAACATTTCATAGTACTATATTATGTCTAACTATGTGAAAAAAATCAAATTGGAGTAGGTCGGGCAACTGATTATATGAGTTTGTTCGAAAAACCACTTTCCTTTGCTCCTAGCGCCTTCTCGTTCGCTCTATAGCGTTTTGAGCGGATAAAGAGCACAAGTGTGCATGGAGACACAGGATGAATGCGACTACTTTTGTTATTGTACTTTTGATGAAAACTGACTTTCTAGACATAAAATGTCACTTTTTTGACCTTATCATACTTTTCATCAACCTTTTGCATTTTAATGTAAACAATCATATTTCGTAATATTTTGGGTCAGAAACATTTCATAGTACTATATTATGTCTTAACTATGTGAAAAAAAATCAAATTGAGTAGGTCGGGCAACTGATTATATGAGTTTGTTCGAAAAAACCACTTTCCTTTGCTCCTAGCGCCTTCTCGTTCGCTCTATAGCGTTTTGAGCGGATAAAGAGCACAAGTGTGGTAAGGAGACACAGGATGAATGCGAACTACTTTTGTTATTGTACTTTTGATGAAAACTGACTTTCTAGACATAAAATGTCACTTTTTGACCTTATCATACTTTTCATCAACTTTTGCATTTTAATGTAAACAATCATATTTCGTAATATTTGGGTCAGAAACATTTCATAGTACTATATTATGTCTAACTATGTGAAAAAAATCAAATTGGAGTAGGGTCGGGCAACTGATTATATGAGTTTGTTCGAAAAAACCACTTTCCTTTGGCTCCTAGCGCCTTCTCGTTCGCTCTATAGCGTTTTGAGCGGATAAAGAGCACAAGTGTGTAAGGAGACACAGGATGAATGCGAACTACTTTTGTTATTGTACTTTTGATGAAAACTGACTTTCTAGACATAAAATGTCACTTTTTTGACCTTATCATACTTTTGCATTTTAATGTAAACCATCATATTTCGTAATATTTTGGGTCAGAAACATTTCATAGTACTATATTATGTCTAACTATGTGAAAAAAATCAAATTGGAGTAGGTCGGGCAACTGATTATATGAGTTTGTTCGAAAAAACCACTTTCCTTTGCTCCTAGCGCCTTCTCGTTCGCTCTATAGCGTTTTGAGCGGATAAAGAGCACAAGTGTGTAAGGAGACACAGGATGAATGCGAACTACTTTTGTTATTGTACTTTTGATGAAAACTGACTTTCTAGACATAAAATGTCACTTTTTTGACCTTATCATACTTTTTCATCAACTTTTGCATTTTAATGTAATCATATTTCGTAATATTTTGGGTCAGAAACATTTCATAGTACTATATTATGTCTAACTATGTGAAAAAAATCAAATTGGAGTAGGTCGGGCAACTGATTATATGAGTTTGTTCGAAAAACCACTTTCCTTTGCTCCTAGCGCCTTCTCGTTCGCTCTATAGCGTTTTGAGCGGATAAAGAGCACAAGTGTGTAAGGAGACACAGGATGAATGCGAACTACTTTTGTTATTGTACTTTTGATGAAAACTGACTTTCTAGACATAAAATGTCACTTTTTTGACCTTATCATACTTTTTCATCAACTTTGCATTTTAATGTAAACCATCATATTTCGTAATATTTTGGGTCAGAAACATTTCATAGTACTATATTATGTCTAACTATGTGAAAAAAATCAAATTGGAGTAGGTCGGGCAACTGATTATATGAGTTTGTTCGAAAAAACCACTTTCCTTTGCTCCTAGCGCCTTCTCGTTCGCTCTATAGCGTTTTGAGCGGATAAAGAGCACAAGTGTGTAAGGAGACACAGGATGAATGCGAACTACTTTTGTTATTGTACTTTTGATGAAAACTGACTTTCTAGACATAAAATGTCACTTTTTTGACCTTATCATACTTTTTCATCAACTTTTGCATTTTAATGTAAACAATCATATTTCGTAATATTTTGGGTCAGAAACATTTCATAGTACTATATTATGTCTAACTATGTGAAAAAAATCAAATTGGAGTAGGTCGGGCAACTGATTATATGAGTTTGTTCGAAAAACCACTTTCCTTTGCTCCTAGCGCCTTCTCGTTCGCTCTATAGCGTTTTGAGCGGATAAAGAGCACAAGTGTGCATGGAGACACAGGATGAATGCGAACTACTTTTGTTATTGTACTTTTGATGAAAACTGACTTTCTAGACATAAAATGTCACTTTTTTGACCTTATCATACTTTTTCATCAACTTTTGCATTTTAATGTAAACAATCATATTTCGTAATATTTTGGGTCAGAAACATTTCATAGTACTATATTATGCCTAACTATGTGAAAAAAATCAAATTGGAGTAGGTCGGGCAATTGATTATATGAGTTTGTTCGAAAACCACTTTCCTTTGCTCCTAGCGCCTTCTCGTTCGCTCTATAGCGTTTTGAGCGGATAAAGAGCACAAGTGTGTAAGGAGACACAGGATGAATGCGAACTACTTTTGTTATTGTACTTTTGATGAAAACTGACTTTCTAGACATAAAATGTCACTTTTTTGACCTTATCATACTTTTCATCAACTTTTGCATTTAATGTAAACAATCATATTTCGTAATATTTTGGGTCAGAAACATTTCATAGTACTATATTATGTCTAACTATGTGAAAAAAAATCAAATTGGAGTAGGTCGGGCAACTGATTATATGAGTTTGTTCGAAAAACCACTTTCCTTTGCTCCTAGCGCCTTCTCGTTCGCTCTATAGCGTTTTGAGCGGATAAAGAGCACAAGTGTGTAAGGAGACACAGGATGAATGCGAACTACTTTTGTTATTGTACTTTTGATGAAAACTGACTTTCTAGACATAAAATGTCACTTTTTTGACCTTATCATACTTTTTCATCAACTTTTGCATTTTAATGTAAACAATCATATTTCGTAATATTTTGGGTCAGAAACATTTCATAGTACTATATTATGTCTAACTATGTGAAAAAAATCAAATTGGAGTAGGTCGGGCAACTGATTATATGAGTTTGTTCGAAAAACCACTTTCCTTTGCTCCTAGCGCCTTCTCGTTCGCTCTATAGCGTTTTGAGCGGATAAAGAGCACAAGTGTGTAAGGAGACACAGGATGAATGCGAACTACTTTTGTTATTGTACTTTTGATGAAAACTGACTTTCTAGACATAAAATGTCACTTTTTTGACCTTATCATACTTTTTCATCAACTTTTGCATTTTAATGTAAACAATCATATTTCGTAATATTTTGGGTCAGAAACATTTCATAGTACTATATTATGTCTAACTATGTGAAAAAATCAAATTGGAGTAGGTCGGGCAACTGATTATATGAGTTTGTTCGAAAAACCACTTTCCTTTGCTCCTAGCGCCTTCTCGTTCGCTCTATAGCGTTTTGAGCGGATAAAGAGCACAAGTGTGCATGGAGACACAGGATGAATGCGAACTACTTTTGTTATTGTACTTTTGATGAAAACTGACTTTCTAGACATAAAATGTCACTTTTTTGACCTTATCATACTTTTTCATCAACTTTTGCATTTTAATGTAAACAATCATATTTCGTAATATTTTGGGTCAGAAACATTTCATAGTACTATATTATGTCTAACTATGTGAAAAAAATCAAATTGGAGTAGGTCGGGCAACTGATTATATGAGTTTGTTCGAAAAACCACTTTCCTTTGCTCCTAGCGCCTTCTCGTTCGCTCTATAGCGTTTTGAGCGGATAAAGAGCACAAGTGTGTAAGGAGACACAGGATGAATGCGAACTACTTTTGTTATTGTACTTTTGATGAAAACTGACTTTCTAGACATAAAATGTCACTTTTTTGACCTTATCATACTTTTTCATCAACTTTTGCATTTTAATGTAAACAATCATATTTCGTAATATTTTGGGTCAGAAACATTTCATAGTACTATATTATGTCTAACTATGTGAAAAAAAATCAAATTGGAGTAGGTCGGGCAACTGATTATATGAGTTTGTTCGAAAAACCACTTTCCTTTGCTCCTAGCGCCTTCTCGTTCGCTCTATAGCGTTTTGAGCGGATAAAGAGCACAAGTGTGTAAGGAGACACAGGATGAATGCGAACTACTTTTGTTATTGTACTTTTGATGAAAACTGACTTTCTAGACATAAAATGTCACTTTTTTGACCTTATCATACTTTTTCATCAACTTTTGCATTTTAATGTAAACAATCATATTTCGTAATATTTTGGGTCAGAAACATTTCATAGTACTACATTATGTCTAACTATGTGAAAAAAATCAAATTGGAGTAGGTCGGGCAACTGATTATATGAGTTTGTTAGAAAAACCACTTTCCTTTGCTCCTAGCGCCTTCTCGTTCGCTCTATAGCGTTTTGAGCGGATAAAGAGCACAAGTGTGTAAGGAGACACAGGATGAATGCGAACTACTTTTGTTATTGTACTTTTGATGAAAACTGACTTTCTAGACATAAAATGTCACTTTTTGACCTTATCATACTTTTTCATCAACTTTTGCATTTTAATGTAAACCATCATATTTCGTAATATTTTGGGTCAGAAACATTTCATAGTACTATATTATGTCTAACTATGTGAAAAAAATCAAATTGGAGTAGGTCGGGCAACTGATTATATGAGTTTGTTCGAAAAAACCACTTTCCTTTGCTCCTAGCGCCTTCTCGTTCGCTCTATAGCGTTTTGAGCGGATAAAGAGCACAAGTGTGTAAGGAGACACAGGATGAATGCGAACTACTTTTGTTATTGTACTTTTGATGAAACTGACTTTCTAGACATAAAATGTCACTTTTTTCACCTTATCATACTTTTTCATCAACTTTTGCATTTTAATGTAAACCATCATATTTCGTAATATTTTGGGTCAGAAACA
Source organism: Ictalurus punctatus (assembly GCF_001660625.3). NCBI lineage: Eukaryota > Metazoa > Chordata > Actinopteri > Siluriformes > Ictaluridae > Ictalurus > Ictalurus punctatus. Next base: position 7,061,093 of record NC_030441.2, read on the forward strand.
TTTCATAGTACTATATTATGTCTAACTATGTGAAAAAAATCAAATTGGAGTAGGTCGGGCAACTGATTATATGAGTTTGTTCGAAAAACCACTTTCCTTTGCTCCTAGCGCCTTCTCGTTCGCTCTATAGCGTTTTGAGCGGATAAAGAGCACAAGTGTGTAAGGAGACACAGGATGAATGCGAACTACTTTTGTTATTGTACTTTTGATGAAAACTGACTTTCTAGACATAAAATGTCACTTTTTTGACCTTATCATACTTTTTCATCAACTTTTGCATTTTAATGTAAACCATCATATTTCGTAATATTTTGGGTCAGAAACATTTCATAGTACTATATTATGTCTAACTATGTGAAAAAAATCAAATTGGAGTAGGTCGGGCAACTGATTATATGAGTTTGTTAGAAAAACCACTTTCCTTTGCTCCTAGCGCCTTCTCGTTCGCTCTATAGCGTTTTGAGCGGATAAAGAGCACAAGTGTGTAAGGAGACACAGGATGAATGCGAACTACTTTTGTTATTGTACTTTTGATGAAAACTGACTTTCTAGACATAAAATGTCACTTTTTTGACCTTATCATACTTTTTCATCAACTTTTGCATTTTAATGTAAACCATCATATTTCGTAATATTTTGGGTCAGAAACATTTCATAGTACTATATTATGTCTAACTATGTGAAAAAAATCAAATTGGAGTAGGTCGGGCAACTGATTATATGAGTTTGTTCGAAAAACCACTTTCCTTTGCTCCTAGCGCCTTCTCGTTCGCTCTATAGCGTTTTGAGCGGATAAAGAGCACAAGTGTGTAAGGAGACACAGGATGAATGCGAACTACTTTTGTTATTGTACTTTTGATGAAAACTGACTTTCTAGACATAAAATGTCACTTTTTTGACCTTATCATACTTTTTCAACTTTTGCATTTTAATGTAAACAATCATATTTCGTAATATTTTGGGTCAGAAACATTTCATAGTACTATATTATGTCTAACTATGTGAAAAAAATCAAATTGGAGTAGGTCGGGCAACTGATTATATGAGTTTGTTCGAAAAACCACTTTCCTTTGCTCCTAGCGCCTTCTCGTTCGCTCTATAGCGTTTTGAGCGGATAAAGAGCACAAGTGTGTAAGGAGACACAGGATGAATGCGAACTACTTTTGTTATTGTACTTTTGATGAAAACTGACTTTCTAGACATAAAATGTCACTTTTTTGACCTTATCATACTTTTTCATCAACTTTTGCATTTTAATGTAAACAATCATATTTCGTAATATTTTGGGTCAGAAACATTTCATAGTACTATATTATGTCTAACTATGTGAAAAAAATCAAATTGGAGTAGGTCGGGCAACTGATTATATGAGTTTGTTCGAAAAACCACTTTCCTTTGCTCCTAGCGCCTTCTCGTTCGCTCTATAGCGTTTTGAGCGGATAAAGAGCACAAGTGTGCATGGAGACACAGGATGAATGCGAACTACTTTTGTTATTGTACTTTTGATGAAAACTGACTTTCTAGACATAAAATGTCACTTTTTTGACCTTATCATACTTTTTCATCAACTTTTGCATTTTAATGTAAACAATCATATTTCGTAATATTTTGGGTCAGAAACATTTCATAGTACTATATTATGTCTAACTATGTGAAAAAAATCAAATTGGAGTAGGTCGGGCAACTGATTATATGAGTTTGTTCGAAAAACCACTTTCCTTTGCTCCTAGCGCCTTCTCGTTCGCTCTATAGCGTTTTGAGCGGATAAAGAGCACAAGTGTGTAAGGAGACACAGGATGAATGCGAACTACTTTTGTTATTGTACTTTTGATGAAAACTGACTTTCTAGACATAAAATGTCACTTTTTTGACCTTATCATACTTTTTCATCAACTTTTGCATTTTAATGTAAACAATCATATTTCGTAATATTTTGGGTCAGAAACATTTCATAGTACTATATTATGACTAACTATGTGAAAAAAATCAAATTGGAGTAGGTCGGGCAACTGATTATATGAGTTTGTTCGAAAAACCACTTTCCTTTGCTCCTAGCGCCTTCTCGTTCGCTCTATAGCGTTTTGAGCGGATAAAGAGCACAAGTGTGCATGGAGACACAGGATGAATGCGAACTACTTTTGTTATTGTACTTTTGATGAAAACTGACTTTCTAGACATAAAATGTCACTTTTTTGACCTTATCATACTTTTTCATCAACTTTTGCATTTTAATGTAAACAATCATATTTCGTAATATTTTGGGTCAGAAACATTTCATAGTACTATATTATGCCTAACTATGTGAAAAAAATCAAATTGGAGTAGGTCGGGCAATTGATTATATGAGTTTGTTCGAAAAACCACTTTCCTTTGCTCCTAGCGCCTTCTCGTTCGCTCTATAGCGTTTTGAGCGGATAAAGAGCACAAGTGTGTAAGGAGACACAGGATGAATGCGAACTACTTTTGTTATTGTACTTTTGATGAAAACTGACTTTCTAGACATAAAATGTCACTTTTTTGACCTTATCATACTTTTTCATCAACTTTTGCATTTTAATGTAAACAATCATATTTCGTAATATTTTGGGTCAGAAACATTTCATAGTACTATATTATGTCTAACTATGTGAAAAAAATCAAATTGGAGTAGGTCGGGCAACTGATTATATGAGTTTGTTCGAAAAACCACTTTCCTTTGCTCCTAGCGCCTTCTCGTTCGCTCTATAGCGTTTTGAGCGGATAAAGAGCACAAGTGTGTAAGGAGACACAGGATGAATGCGAACTACTTTTGTTATTGTACTTTTGATGAAAACTGACTTTCTAGACATAAAATGTCACTTTTTTGACCTTATCATACTTTTTCATCAACTTTTGCATTTTAATGTAAACAATCATATTTCGTAATATTTTGGGTCAGAAACATTTCATAGTACTATATTATGTCTAACTATGTGAAAAAAATCAAATTGGAGTAGGTCGGGCAACTGATTATATGTTTGTTCGAAAAACCACTTTCCTTTGCTCCTAGCGCCTTCTCGTTCGCTCTATAGCGTTTTGAGCGGATAAAGAGCACAAGTGTGTAAGGAGACACAGGATGAATGCGAACTACTTTTGTTATTGTACTTTTGATGAAAACTGACTTTCTAGACATAAAATGTCACTTTTTTGACCTTATCATACTTTTTCATCAACTTTTGCATTTTAATGTAAACAATCATATTTCGTAATATTTTGGGTCAGAAACATTTCATAGTACTATATTATGTCTAACTATGTGAAAAAAATCAAATTGGAGTAGGTCGGGCAACTGATTATATGAGTTTGTTCGAAAAACCACTTTCCTTTGCTCCTAGCGCCTTCTCGTTCGCTCTATAGCGTTTTGAGCGTATAAAGAGCACAAGTGTGTAAGGAGACACAGGATGAATGCGAACTACTTTTGTTATTGTACTTTTGATGAAAACTGACTTTCTAAACATAAAATGTCACTTTTTTGACCTTATCATACTTTTTCATCAACTTTTGCATTTTAATGTAAACAATCATATTTCGTAATATTTTGGGTCAGAAACATTTCATAGTACTATATTATGCCTAACTATGTGAAAAAAAATCAAATTGGAGTAGGTCGGGCAACTGATTATATGAGTTTGTTCGAAAAACCACTTTCCTTTGCTCCTAGCGCCTTCTCGTTCGCTCTATAGCGTTTTGAGCGGATAAAGAGCACAAGTGTGTAAGGAGACACAGGATGAATGCGAACTACTTTTGTTATTGTACTTTTGATGAAAACTGACTTTCTAGACATAAAATGTCACTTTTTTGACCTTATCATACTTTTTCATCAACTTTTGCATTTTAATGTAAACCATCATATTTCGTAATATTTTGGGTCAGAAACATTTCATAGTACTATATTATGTCTAACTATGTGAAAAAAATCAAATTGGAGTAGGTCGGGCAACTGATTATATGAGTTTGTTCGAAAAACCACTTTCCTTTGCTCCTAGCGCCTTCTCGTTCGCTCTATAGCGTTTTGAGCGGATAAAGAGCACAAGTGTGTAAGGAGACACAGGATGAATGCGAACTACTTTTGTTATTGTACTTTTGATGAAAACTGACTTTCTAGACATAAAATGTCACTTTTTTGACCTTATCATACTTTTTCATCAACTTTTTCATTTTAATGTAAACAATCATATTTCGTAATATTTTGGGTCAGAAACATTTCATAGTACTATATTATGTCTAACTATGTGAAAAAAATCAAATTGGAGTAGGTCGGGCAACTGATTATATGAGTTTGTTCGAAAAACCACTTTCCTTTGCTCCTAGCGCCTTCTCGTTCGCTCTATAGCGTTTTGAGCGGATAAAGAGCACAAGTGTGTAAGGAGACACAGGATGAATGCGAACTACTTTTGTTATTGTACTTTTGATGAAAACTGACTTTCTAGACATAAAATGTCACTTTTTTGACCTTATCATACTTTTTCATCAACTTTTACATTTTAATGTAAACCATCATATTTCGTAATATTGTGGGTCAGAAACATTTCATAGTACTATATTATGTCTAACTATGTGAAAAAAATCAAATTGGAGTAGGTCGGGCAACTGATTATATGAGTTTGTTAGAAAAACCACTTTCCTTTGCTCCTAGCGCCTTCTCGTTCGCTCTATAGCGTTTTGAGCGGATAAAGAGCACAAGTGTGTAAGGAGACACAGGATGAATGCGAACTACTTTTGTTATTGTACTTTTGATGAAAACTGACTTTCTAGACATAAAATGTCACTTTTTTGACCTTATCATACTTTTTCATCAACTTTTTCATTTTAATGTAAACAATCATATTTCGTAATATTTTGGGTCAGAAACATTTCATAGTACTATATTATGTCTAACTATGTGAAAAAAATCAAATTGGAGTAGGTCGGGCAACTGATTATATGAGTTTGTTCGAAAAACCACTTTCCTTTGCTCCTAGCGCCTTCTCGTTCGCTCTATAGCGTTTTGAGCGGATAAAGAGCACAAGTGTGTAAGGAGACACAGGATGAATGCGAACTACTTTTGTTATTGTACTTTTGATGAAAACTGACTTTCTAGACATAAAATGTCACTTTTTTGACCTTATCATACTTTTTCAACTTTTGCATTTTAATGTAAACAATCATATTTCGTAATATTTTGGGTCAGAAACATTTCATAGTACTATATTATGTCTAACTATGTGAAAAAAATCAAATTGGAGTAGGTCGGGCAACTGATTATATGAGTTTGTTCGAAAAACCACTTTCCTTTGCTCCTAGCGCCTTCTCGTTCGCTCTATAGCGTTTTGAGCGGATAAAGAGCACAAGTGTGTAAGGAGACACAGGATGAATGCGAACTACTTTTGTTATTGTACTTTTGATGAAAACTGACTTTCTAGACATAAAATGTCACTTTTTTGACCTTATCATACTTTTTCATCAACTTTTGCATTTTAATGTAAACAATCATATTTCGTAATATTTTGGGTCAGAAACATTTCATAGTACTATATTATGTCTAACTATGTGAAAAAAATCAAATTGGAGTAGGTCGGGCAACTGATTATATGAGTTTGTTCGAAAAACCACTTTCCTTTGCTCCTAGCGCCTTCTCGTTCGCTCTATAGCGTTTTGAGCGGATAAAGAGCACAAGTGTGCATGGAGACACAGGATGAATGCGAACTACTTTTGTTATTGTACTTTTGATGAAAACTGACTTTCTAGACATAAAATGTCACTTTTTTGACCTTATCATACTTTTTCATCAACTTTTGCATTTTAATGTAAACAATCATATTTCGTAATATTTTGGGTCAGAAACATTTCATAGTACTATATTATGTCTAACTATGTGAAAAAAATCAAATTGGAGTAGGTCGGGCAACTGATTATATGAGTTTGTTCGAAAAACCACTTTCCTTTGCTCCTAGCGCCTTCTCGTTCGCTCTATAGCGTTTTGAGCGGATAAAGAGCACAAGTGTGTAAGGAGACACAGGATGAATGCGAACTACTTTTGTTATTGTACTTTTGATGAAAACTGACTTTCTAGACATAAAATGTCACTTTTTTGACCTTATCATACTTTTTCATCAACTTTTGCATTTTAATGTAAACAATCATATTTCGTAATATTTTGGGTCAGAAACATTTCATAGTACTATATTATGTCTAACTATGTGAAAAAAATCAAATTGGAGTAGGTCGGGCAACTGATTATATGAGTTTGTTCGAAAAACCACTTTCCTTTGCTCCTAGCGCCTTCTCGTTCGCTCTATAGCGTTTTGAGCGGATAAAGAGCACAAGTGTGTCATGGAGACACAGGATGAATGCGAACTACTTTTGTTATTGTACTTTTGATGAAAACTGACTTTCTAGACATAAAATGTCACTTTTTTGACCTTATCATACTTTTTCATCAACTTTTGCATTTTAATGTAAACAATCATATTTCGTAATATTTTGGGTCAGAAACATTTCATAGTACTATATTATGCCTAACTATGTGAAAAAAATCAAATTGGAGTAGGTCGGGCAATTGATTATATGAGTTTGTTCGAAAAACCACTTTCCTTTGCTCCTAGCGCCTTCTCGTTCGCTCTATAGCGTTTTGAGCGGATAAAGAGCACAAGTGTGTAAGGAGACACAGGATGAATGCGAACTACTTTTGTTATTGTACTTTTGATGAAAACTGACTTTCTAGACATAAAATGTCACTTTTTTGACCTTATCATACTTTTTCATCAACTTTTGCATTTTAATGTAAACAATCATATTTCGTAATATTTTGGGTCAGAAACATTTCATAGTACTATATTATGTCTAACTATGTGAAAAAAATCAAATTGGAGTAGGTCGGGCAACTGATTATATGAGTTTGTTCGAAAAACCACTTTCCTTTGCTCCTAGCGCCTTCTCGTTCGCTCTATAGCGTTTTGAGCGGATAAAGAGCACAAGTGTGTAAGGAGACACAGGATGAATGCGAACTACTTTTGTTATTGTACTTTTGATGAAAACTGACTTTCTAGACATAAAATGTCACTTTTTTGACCTTATCATACTTTTTCATCAACTTTTGCATTTTAATGTAAACAATCATATTTCGTAATATTTTGGGTCAGAAACATTTCATAGTACTATATTATGTCTAACTATGTGAAAAAAATCAAATTGGAGTAGGTCGGGCAACTGATTATATGAGTTTGTTCGAAAAACCACTTTCCTTTGCTCCTAGCGCCTTCTCGTTCGCTCTATAGCGTTTTGAGCGGATAAAGAGCACAAGTGTGTAAGGAGACACAGGATGAATGCGAACTACTTTTGTTATTGTACTTTTGATGAAAACTGACTTTCTAGACATAAAATGTCACTTTTTTGACCTTATCATACTTTTTCAACTTTTGCATTTTAATGTAAACAATCATATTTCGTAATATTTTGGGTCAGAAACATTTCATAGTACTATATTATGTCTAACTATGTGAAAAAAATCAAATTGGAGTAGGTCGGGCAACTGATTATATGAGTTTGTTCGAAAAACCACTTTCCTTTGCTCCTAGCGCCTTCTCGTTCGCTCTATAGCGTTTTGAGCGGATAAAGAGCACAAGTGTGTAAGGAGACACAGGATGAATGCGAACTACTTTTGTTATTGTACTTTTGATGAAAACTGACTTTCTAGACATAAAATGTCACTTTTTTGACCTTATCATACTTTTTCATCAACTTTTGCATTTTAATGTAAACAATCATATTTCGTAATATTTTGGGTCAGAAACATTTCATAGTACTATATTATGTCTAACTATGTGAAAAAAATCAAATTGGAGTAGGTCGGGCAACTGATTATATGAGTTTGTTCGAAAAACCACTTTCCTTTGCTCCTAGCGCCTTCTCGTTCGCTCTATAGCGTTTTGAGCGGATAAAGAGCACAAGTGTGTAAGGAGACACAGGATGAATGCGAACTACTTTTGTTATTGTACTTTTGATGAAAACTGACTTTCTAGACATAAAATGTCACTTTTTTGACCTTATCATACTTTTTCATCAACTTTTGCATTTTAATGTAAACAATCATATTTCGTAATATTTTGGGTCAGAAACATTTCATAGTACTATATTATGTCTAACTATGTGAAAAAAATCAAATTGGAGTAGGTCGGGCAACTGATTATATGAGTTTGTTCGAAAAACCACTTTCCTTTGCTCCTAGCGCCTTCTCGTTCGCTCTATAGCGTTTTGAGCGGATAAAGAGCACAAGTGTGCATGGAGACACAGGATGAATGCGAACTACTTTTGTTATTGTACTTTTGATGAAAACTGACTTTCTAGACATAAAATGTCACTTTTTTGACCTTATCATACTTTTTCATCAACTTTTGCATTTTAATGTAAACAATCATATTTCGTAATATTTTGGGTCAGAAACATTTCATAGTACTATATTATGCCTAACTATGTGAAAAAAATCAAATTGGAGTAGGTCGGGCAATTGATTATATGAGTTTGTTCGAAAAACCACTTTCCTTTGCTCCTAGCGCCTTCTCGTTCGCTCTATAGCGTTTTGAGCGGATAAAGAGCACAAGTGTGTAAGGAGACACAGGATGAATGCGAACTACTTTTGTTATTGTACTTTTGATGAAAACTGACTTTCTAGACATAAAATGTCACTTTTTTGACCTTATCATACTTTTTCATCAACTTTTGCATTTTAATGTAAACAATCATATTTCGTAATATTTTGGGTCAGAAACATTTCATAGTACTATATTATGTCTAACTATGTGAAAAAAATCAAATTGGAGTAGGTCGGGCAACTGATTATATGAGTTTGTTCGAAAAACCACTTTCCTTTGCTCCTAGCGCCTTCTCGTTCGCTCTATAGCGTTTTGAGCGGATAAAGAGCACAAGTGTGTAAGGAGACACAGGATGAATGCGAACTACTTTTGTTATTGTACTTTTGATGAAAACTGACTTTCTAGACATAAAATGTCACTTTTTTGACCTTATCATACTTTTTCATCAACTTTTGCATTTTAATGTAAACAATCATATTTCGTAATATTTTGGGTCAGAAACATTTCATAGTACTATATTATGTCTAACTATGTGAAAAAAATCAAATTGGAGTAGGTCGGGCAACTGATTATATGAGTTTGTTCGAAAAACCACTTTCCTTTGCTCCTAGCGCCTTCTCGTTCGCTCTATAGCGTTTTGAGCGGATAAAGAGCACAAGTGTGAAAGGAGACACAGGATGAATGCGAACTACTTTTGTTATTGTACTTTTGATGAAAACTGACTTTCTAGACATAAAATGTCACTTTTTTGACCTTATCATACTTTTTCATCAACTTTTGCATTTTAATGTAAACAATCATATTTCGTAATATTTTGGGTCAGAAACATTTCATAGTACTATATTATGTCTAACTATGTGAAAAAAATCAAATTGGAGTAGGTCGGGCAACTGATTATATGAGTTTGTTCGAAAAACCACTTTCCTTTGCTCCTAGCGCCTTCTCGTTCGCTCTATAGCGTTTTGAGCGGATAAAGAGCACAAGTGTGCATGGAGACACAGGATGAATGCGAACTACTTTTGTTATTGTACTTTTGATGAAAACTGACTTTCTAAACATAAAATGTCACTTTTTTGACCTTATCATACTTTTTCATCAACTTTTGCATTTTAATGTAAACAATCATATTTCGTAATATTTTGGGTCAGAAACATTTCATAGTACTATATTATGCCTAACTATGTGAAAAAAAATCAAATTGGAGTAGGTCGGGCAATTGATTATATGAGTTTGTTCGAAAAACCACTTTCCTTTGCTCCTAGCGCCTTCTCGTTCGCTCTATAGCGTTTTGAGCGGATAAAGAGCACAAGTGTGCATGGAGACACAGGATGAATGCGAACTACTTTTGTTATTGTACTTTTGATGAAAACTGACTTTCTAGACATAAAATGTCACTTTTTTGACCTTATCATACTTTTTCATCAACTTTTGCATTTTAATGTAAACAATCATATTTCGTAATATTTTGGGTCAGAAACATTTCATAGTACTATATTATGTCTAACTATGTGAAAAAAATCAAATTGGAGTAGGTCGGGCAATTGATTATATGAGTTTGTTCGAAAAACCACTTTCCTTTGCTCCTAGCGCCTTCTCGTTCGCTCTATAGCGTTTTGAGCGGATAAAGAGCACAAGTGTGTAAGGAGACACAGGATGAATGCGAACTACTTTTGTTATTGTACTTTTGATGAAAACTGACTTTCTAGACATAAAATGTCACTTTTTTGACCTTATCATACTTTTTCAACTTTTGCATTTTAATGTAAACAATCATATTTCGTAATATTTTGGGTCAGAAACATTTCATAGTACTATATTATGTCTAACTATGTGAAAAAAATCAAATTGGAGTAGGTCGGGCAACTGATTATATGAGTTTGTTCGAAAAACCACTTTCCTTTGCTCCTAGCGCCTTCTCGTTCGCTCTATAGCGTTTTGAGCGGATAAAGAGCACAAGTGTGTAAGGAGACACAGGATGAATGCGAACTACTTTTGTTATTGTACTTTTGATGAAAACTGACTTTCTAGACATAAAATGTCACTTTTTTGACCTTATCATACTTTTTCATCAACTTTTGCATTTTAATGTAAACAATCATATTTCGTAATATTTTGGGTCAGAAACATTTCATAGTACTATATTATGTCTAACTATGTGAAAAAAATCAAATTGGAGTAGGTCGGGCAACTGATTATATGAGTTTGTTCGAAAAACCACTTTCCTTTGCTCCTAGCGCCTTCTCGTTCGCTCTATAGCGTTTTGAGCGGATAAAGAGCACAAGTGTGTAAGGAGACACAGGATGAATGCGAACTACTTTTGTTATTGTACTTTTGATGAAAACTGACTTTCTAGACATAAAATGTCACTTTTTTGACCTTATCATACTTTTTCATCAACTTTTGCATTTTAATGTAAACCATCATATTTCGTAATATTTTGGGTCAGAAACATTTCATAGTACTATATTATGTCTAACTATGTGAAAAAAATCAAATTGGAGTAGGTCGGGCAACTGATTATATGAGTTTGTTCGAAAAACCACTTTCCTTTGCTCCTAGCGCCTTCTCGTTCGCTCTATAGCGTTTTGAGCGGATAAAGAGCACAAGTGTGTAAGGAGACACAGGATGAATGCGAACTACTTTTGTTATTGTACTTTTGATGAAAACTGACTTTCTAGACATAAAATGTCACTTTTTTGACCTTATCATACTTTTTCATCAACTTTTGCATTTTAATGTAAACAATCATATTTCGTAATATTTTGGGTCAGAAACATTTCATAGTACTACATTATGTCTAACTATGTGAAAAAAATCAAATTGGAGTAGGTCGGGCAACTGATTATATGAGTTTGTTCGAAAAACCACTTTCCTTTGCTCCTAGCGCCTTCTCGTTCGCTCTATAGCGTTTTGAGCGGATAAAGAGCACAAGTGTGTAAGGAGACACAGGATGAATGCGAACTACTTTTGTTATTGTACTTTTGATGAAAACTGACTTTCTAGACATAAAATGTCACTTTTTTGACCTTATCATACTTTTTCATCAACTTTTGCATTTTAATGTAAACAATCATATTTCGTAATATTTTGGGTCAGAAACATTTCATAGTACTACATTATGTCTAACTATGTGAAAAAAATCAAATTGGAGTAGGTCGGGCAACTGATTATATGAGTTTGTTAGAAAAACCACTTTCCTTTGCTCCTAGCGCCTTCTCGTTCGCTCTATAGCGTTTTGAGCGGATAAAGAGCACAAGTGTGTAAGGAGACACAGGATGAATGCGAACTACTTTTGTTATTGTACTTTTGATGAAAACTGACTTTCTAGACATAAAATGTCACTTTTTTGACCTTATCATACTTTTTCATCAACTTTTGCATTTTAATGTAAACCATCATATTTCGTAATATTTTGGGTCAGAAACATTTCATAGTACTATATTATGTCTAACTATGTGAAAAAAATCAAATTGGAGTAGGTCGGGCAACTGATTATATGAGTTTGTTCGAAAAACCACTTTCCTTTGCTCCTAGCGCCTTCTCGTTCGCTCTATAGCGTTTTGAGCGGATAAAGAGCACAAGTGTGTAAGGAGACACAGGATGAATGCGAACTACTTTTGTTATTGTACTTTTGATGAAAACTGACTTTCTAGACATAAAATGTCACTTTTTTGACCTTATCATACTTTTTCATCAACTTTTGCATTTTAATGTAAACAATCATATTTCGTAATATTTTGGGTCAGAAACATTTCATAGTACTATATTATGTCTAACTATGTGAAAAAAATCAAATTGGAGTAGGTCGGGCAACTGATTATATGAGTTTGTTCGAAAAACCACTTTCCTTTGCTCCTAGCGCCTTCTCGTTCGCTCTATAGCGTTTTGAGCGGATAAAGAGCACAAGTGTGTAAGGAGACACAGGATGAATGCGAACTACTTTTGTTATTGTACTTTTGATCAAAACTGACTTTCTAGACATAAAATGTCACTTTTTTGACCTTATCATACTTTTTCATCAACTTTTGCATTTTAATGTAAACAATCATATTTCGTAATATTTTGGGTCAGAAACATTTCATAGTACTATATTATGTCTAACTATGTGAAAAAAATCAAATTGGAGTAGGTCGGGCAACTGATTATATGAGTTTGTTCGAAAAACCACTTTCCTTTGCTCCTAGCGCCTTCTCGTTCGCTCTATAGCGTTTTGAGCGGATAAAGAGCACAAGTGTGTAAGGAGACACAGGATGAATGCGAACTACTTTTGTTATTGTACTTTTGATGAAAACTGACTTTCTAGACATAAAATGTCACTTTTTTGACCTTATCATACTTTTTCATCAACTTTTGCATTTTAATGTAAACAATCATATTTCGTAATATTTTGGGTCAGAAACATTTCATAGTACTACATTATGTCTAACTATGTGAAAAAAATCAAATTGGAGTAGGTCGGGCAACTGATTATATGAGTTTGTTAGAAAAACCACTTTCCTTTGCTCCTAGCGCCTTCTCGTTCGCTCTATAGCGTTTTGAGCGGATAAAGAGCACAAGTGTGTAAGGAGACACAGGATGAATGCGAACTACTTTTGTTATTGTACTTTTGATGAAAACTGACTTTCTAGACATAAAATGTCACTTTTTTGACCTTATCATACTTTTTCATCAACTTTTACATTTTAATGTAAACCATCATATTTCGTAATATTTTGGGTCAGAAACATTTCATAGTACTATATTATGTCTAACTATGTGAAAAAAATCAAATTGGAGTAGGTCGGGCAACTGATTATATGAGTTTGTTAGAAAAACCACTTTCCTTTGCTCCTAGCGCCTTCTCGTTCGCTCTATAGCGTTTTGAGCGGATAAAGAGCACAAGTGTGTAAGGAGACACAGGATGAATGCGAACTACTTTTGTTATTGTACTTTTGATGAAAACTGACTTTCTAGACATAAAATGTCACTTTTTTGACCTTATCATACTTTTTCATCAACTTTTTCATTTTAATGTAAACAATCATATTTCGTAATATTTTGGGTCAGAAACATTTCATAGTACTATATTATGTCTAACTATGTGAAAAAAATCAAATTGGAGTAGGTCGGGCAACTGATTATATGAGTTTGTTCGAAAAACCACTTTCCTTTGCTCCTAGCGCCTTCTCGTTCGCTCTATAGCGTTTTGAGCGGATAAAGAGCACAAGTGTGTAAGGAGACACAGGATGAATGCGAACTACTTTTGTTATTGTACTTTTGATGAAAACTGACTTTCTAGACATAAAATGTCACTTTTTTGACCTTATCATACTTTTTCAACTTTTGCATTTTAATGTAAACAATCATATTTCGTAATATTTTGGGTCAGAAACATTTCATAGTACTAAATTATGTCTAACTATGTGAAAAAAATCAAATTGGAGTAGGTCGGGCAACTGATTATATGAGTTTGTTAGAAAAACCACTTTCCTTTGCTCCTAGCGCCTTCTCGTTCGCTCTATAGCGTTTTGAGCGAATAAAGAGCACAAGTGTGTAAGGAGACACAGGATGAATGCGAACTACTTTTGTTATTGTACTTTTGATGAAAACTGACTTTCTAGACATAAAATGTCACTTTTTTGACCTTATCATACTTTTTCATCAACTTTTGCATTTTAATGTAAACCATCATATTTCGTAATATTTTGGGTCAGAAACATTTCATAGTACTACATTATGTCTAACTATGTGAAAAAAATCAAATTGGAGTAGGTCGGGCAACTGATTATATGAGTTTGTTCGAAAAACCACTTTCCTTTGCTCCTAGCGCCTTCTCGTTCGCTCTATAGCGTTTTGAGCGGATAAAGAGCACAAGTGTGTAAGGAGACACAGGATGAATGCGAACTACTTTTGTTATTGCACTTTTGATGAAAACTGACTTTCTAGACATAAAATGTCACTTTTTTGACCTTATCATACTTTTTCATCAACTTTTGCATTTTAATGTAAACAATCATATTTCGTAATATTTTGGGTCAGAAACATTTCATAGTACTATATTATGTCTAACTATGTGAAAAAAATCAAATTGGAGTAGGTCGGGCAACTGATTATATGAGTTTGTTCGAAAAACCACTTTCCTTTGCTCCTAGCGCCTTCTCGTTCGCTCTATAGCGTTTTGAGCGGATAAAGAGCACAAGTGTGTAAGGAGACACAGGATGAATGCGAACTACTTTTGTTATTGTACTTTTGATGAAAACTGACTTTCTAGACATAAAATGTCACTTTTTTGACCTTATCATACTTTTTCAACTTTTGCATTTTAATGTAAACAATCATATTTCGTAATATTTTGGGTCAGAAACATTTCATAGTACTATATTATGTCTAACTATGTGAAAAAAATCAAATTGGAGTAGGTCGGGCAACTGATTATATGAGTTTGTTAGAAAAACCACTTTCCTTTGCTCCTAGCGCCTTCTCGTTCGCTCTATAGCGTTTTGAGCGAATAAAGAGCACAAGTGTGTAAGGAGACACAGGATGAATGCGAACTACTTTTGTTATTGTACTTTTGATGAAAACTGACTTTCTAGACATAAAATGTCACTTTTTTGACCTTATCATACTTTTTCATCAATTTTTGCATTTTAATGTAAACCATCATATTTCGTAATATTTTGGGTCAGAAACATTTCATAGTACTACATTATGTCTAACTATGTGAAAAAAATCAAATTGGAGTAGGTCGGGCAACTGATTATATGAGTTTGTTCGAAAAACCACTTTCCTTTGCTCCTAGCGCCTTCTCGTTCGCTCTATAGCGTTTTGAGCGGATAAAGAGCACAAGTGTGTAAGGAGACACAGGATGAATGCGAACTACTTTTGTTATTGCACTTTTGATGAAAACTGACTTTCTAGACATAAAATGTCACTTTTTTGACCTTATCATACTTTTTCATCAACTTTTGCATTTTAATGTAAACAATCATATTTCGTAATATTTTGGGTCAGAAACATTTCATAGTACTATATTATGTCTAACTATGTGAAAAAAATCAAATTGGAGTAGGTCGGGCAACTGATTATATGAGTTTGTTCGAAAAACCACTTTCCTTTGCTCCTAGCGCCTTCTCGTTCGCTCTATAGCGTTTTGAGCGGATAAAGAGCACAAGTGTGCATGGAGACACAGGATGAATGCGAACTACTTTTGTTATTGTACTTTTGATGAAAACTGACTTTCTAGACATAAAATGTCACTTTTTTGACCTTATCATACTTTTTCATCAACGTTTGCATTTTAACGTAAACAATCATATTTCGTAATATTTTGGGTCAGAAACATTTCATAGTACTATATTATGTCTAACTATGTGAAAAAAATCAAATTGGAGTAGGTCGGGCAACTGATTATATGAGTTTGTTCGAAAAACCACTTTCCTTTGCTCCTAGCGCCTTCTCGTTCGCTCTATAGCGTTTTGAGCGGATAAAGAGCACAAGTGTGTAAGGAGACACAGGATGAATGCGAACTACTTTTGTTATTGTACTTTTGATGAAAACTGACTTTCTAGACATAAAATGTCACTTTTTTCACCTTATCATACTTTTTCATCAACTTTTGCATTTTAATGTAAACAATCATATTTCGTAATATTTTGGGTCAGAAACATTTCATAGTACTATATTATGTCTAACTATGTGAAAAAAATCAAATTGGAGTAGGTCGGGCAACTGATTATATGAGTTTGTTCGAAAAACCACTTTCCTTTGCTCCTAGCGCCTTCTCGTTCGCTCTATAGCGTTTTGAGCGGATAAAGAGCACAAGTGTGTAAGGAGACACAGGATGAATGCGAACTACTTTTGTTATTGTACTTTTGATCAAAACTGACTTTCTAGACATAAAATGTCACTTTTTTGACCTTATCATACTTTTTCATCAACTTTTGCATTTTAATGTAAACAATCATATTTCGTAATATTTTGGGTCAGAAACATTTCATAGTACTATATTATGTCTAACTATGTGAAAAAAATCAAATTGGAGTAGGTCGGGCAACTGATTATATGAGTTTGTTCGAAAAACCACTTTCCTTTGCTCCTAGCGCCTTCTCGTTCGCTCTATAGCGTTTTGAGCGGATAAAGAGCACAAGTGTGTAAGGAGACACAGGATGAATGCGAACTACTTTTGTTATTGTACTTTTGATCAAAACTGACTTTCTAGACATAAAATGTCACTTTTTTGACCTTATCATACTTTTTCATCAACTTTTGCATTTTAATGTAAACAATCATATTTCGTAATATTTTGGGTAAGAAACATTTCATAGTACTATATTATGTCTAACTATGTGAAAAAAATCAAAGTGGAGTAGGTCGGGCAACTGATTATATGAGTTTGTTCGAAAACCCACTTTCCTTTGCTCCTAGCGCCTTCTCGTTCGCTCTATAGCGTTTTGAGCGGATAAAGAGCACAAGTGTGTAAGGAGACACAGGATGAATGCGAACTACTTTTGTTATTGTACTTTTGATGAAAACTGACTTTCTAGACATAAAATGTCACTTTTTTGACCTTATCATACTTTTTCATCAACTTTTGCATTTTAATGTAAACAATCATATTTCGTAATATTTTGGGTCAGAAACATTTCATAGTACTATATTATGTCTAACTATGTGAAAAAAATCAAATTGGAGTAGGTCGGGCAACTGATTATATGAGTTTGTTCGAAAAACCACTTTCCTTTGCTCCTAGCGCCTTCTCGTTCGCTCTATAGCGTTTTGAGCGGATAAAGAGCACAAGTGTGTAAGGAGACACAGGATGAATGCGAACTACTTTTGTTATTGTACTTTTGATGAAAACTGACTTTCTAGACATAAAATGTCACTTTTTTGACCTTATCATACTTTTTCATCAACTTTTGCATTTTAATGTAAACAATCATATTTCGTAATATTTTGGGTCAGAAACATTTCATAGTACTATATTATGTCTAACTATGTGAAAAAAATCAAATTGGAGTAGGTCGGGCAACTGATTATATGAGTTTGTTCGAAAAACCACTTTCCTTTGCTCCTAGCGCCTTCTCGTTCGCTCTATAGCGTTTTGAGCGGATAAAGAGCACAAGTGTGTAAGGAGACACAGGATGAATGCGAACTACTTTTGTTATTGTACTTTTGATGAAAACTGACTTTCTAGACATAAAATGTCACTTTTTTGACCTTATCATACTTTTTCATCAACTTTTGCATTTTAATGTAAACCATCATATTTCGTAATATTTTGGGTCAGAAACATTTCATAGTACTATATTATGTCTAACTATGTGAAAAAAATCAAATTGGAGTAGGTCGGGCAACTGATTATATGAGTTTGTTCGAAAAACCACTTTCCTTTGCTCCTAGCGCCTTCTCGTTCGCTCTATAGCGTTTTGAGCGGATAAAGAGCACAAGTGTGTAAGGAGACACAGGATGAATGCGAACTACTTTTGTTATTGTACTTTTGATCAAAACTGACTTTCTAGACATAAAATGTCACTTTTTTGACCTTATCATACTTTTTCATCAACTTTTGCATTTTAATGTAAACAATCATATTTCGTAATATTTTGAGTAAGAAACATTTCATAGTACTATATTATGTCTAACTATGTGAAAAAAATCAAAGTGGAGTAGGTCGGGCAACTGATTATATGAGTTTGTTCGAAAACCCACTTTCCTTTGCTCCTAGCGCCTTCTCGTTCGCTCTATAGCGTTTTGAGCGGATAAAGAGCACAAGTGTGTAAGGAGACACAGGATGAATGCGAACTACTTTTGTTATTGTACTTTTGATGAAAACTGACTTTCTAGACATAAAATGTCACTTTTTTGACCTTATCATACTTTTTCATCAACTTTTGCATTTTAATGTAAACAATCATATTTCGTAATATTTTGGGTCAGAAACATTTCATAGTACTATATTATGTCTAACTATGTGAAAAAAATCAAATTGGAGTAGGTCGGGCAACTGATTATATGAGTTTGTTCGAAAAACCACTTTTCTTTGCTCTTAGCGCCTTCTCGTTCGCTCTATAGCGTTTTGAGCGGATAAAGAGCACAAGTGTGTAAGGAGACACAGGATGAATGCGAACTACTTTTGTTATTGTACTTTTGATGAAAACTGACTTTCTAGACATAAAATGTCACTTTTTTGACCTTATCATACTTTTTCATCAACTTTTGCATTTTAATGTAAACAATCATATTTCGTAATATTTTGGGTCAGAAACATTTCATAGTACTATATTATGTCTAACTATGTGAAAAAAATCAAATTGGAGTAGGTCGGGCAACTGATTATATGAGTTTGTTCAAAAAAACACTTTCCTTTGCTCCTAGCGCCTTCTCGTTCGCTCTATAGCGTTTTGAGCGGATAAAGAGCACAAGTGTGCATGGAGACACAGGATGAATGCGAACTACTTTTGTTATTGTACTTTTGATGAAAACTGACTTTCTAGACATAAAATGTCACTTTTTTGACCTTATCATACTTTTTCATCAACTTTTGCATTTTAATGTAAACAATCATATTTCGTAATATTTTGGGTCAGAAACATTTCATAGTACTATATTATGCCTAACTATGTGAAAAAAATCAAATTGGAGTAGGTCGGGCAACTGATTATATGAGTTTGTTCGAAAAACCACTTTCCTTTGCTCCTAGCGCCTTCTCGTTCGCTCTATAGCGTTTTGAGCGGATAAAGAGCACAAGTGTGCATGGAGACACAGGATGAATGCGAACTACTTTTGTTATTGTACTTTTGATGAAAACTGACTTTCTAGACATAAAATGTCACTTTTTTGACCTTATCATACTTTTTCATCAACTTTTGCATTTTAACGTAAACAATCATATTTCGTAATATTTTGGGTCAGAAACATTTCATAGTACTATATTATGTCTAACTATGTGAAAAAAATCAAATTGGAGTAGGTCGGGCAACTGATTATATGAGTTTGTTCAAAAAACCACTTTCCTTTGCTCCTAGCGCCTTCTCGTTCGCTCTATAGCGTTTTGAGCGGATAAAGAGCACAAGTGTGCATGGAGACACAGGATGAATGCGAACTACTTTTGTTATTGTACTTTTGATGAAAACTGACTTTCTAGACATAAAATGTCACTTTTTTGACCTTATCATACTTTTTCATCAACTTTTGCATTTTAATGTAAACCATCATATTTCGTAATATTTTGGGTCAGAAACATTTCATAGTACTATATTATGTCTAACTATGTGAAAAAAATCAAATTGGAGTAGGTCGGGCAACTGATTATATGAGTTTGTTCGAAAAACCACTTTCCTTTGCTCCTAGCGCCTTCTCGTTCGCTCTATAGCGTTTTGAGCGGATAAAGAGCACAAGTGTGTAAGGAGACACAGGATGAATGCGAACTACTTTTGTTATTGTACTTTTGATGAAAACTGACTTTCTAGACATAAAATGTCACTTTTTTGACCTTATCATACTTTTTCATCAACTTTTGCATTTTAATGTAAACAATCATATTTCGTAATATTTTGGGTCAGAAACATTTCATAGTACTACATTATGTCTAACTATGTGAAAAAAATCAAATTGGAGTAGGTCGGGCAACTGATTATATGAGTTTGTTCGAAAAACCACTTTCCTTTGCTCCTAGCGCCTTCTCGTTCGCTCTATAGCGTTTTGAGCGGATAAAGAGCACAAGTGTGTAAGGAGACACAGGATGAATGCGAACTACTTTTGTTATTGTACTTTTGATGAAAACTGACTTTCTAGACATAAAATGTCACTTTTTTGACCTTATCATACTTTTTCATCAACTTTTGCATTTTAATGTAAACAATCATATTTCGTAATATTTTGGGTCAGAAACATTTCATAGTACTATATTATGTCTAACTATGTGAAAAAAATCAAATTGGAGTAGGTCGGGCAACTGATTATATGAGTTTGTTCGAAAACCCACTTTCCTTTGCTCCTAGCGCCTTCTCGTTCGCTCTATAGCGTTTTGAGCGGATAAAGAGCACAAGTGTGTAAGGAGACACAGGATGAATGCGAACTACTTTTGTTATTGTACTTTTGATGAAAACTGACTTTCTAGACATAAAATGTCACTTTTTTGACCTTATCATACTTTTTCATCAACTTTTGCATTTTAATGTAAACAATCATATTTCGTAATATTTTGGGTCAGAAACATTTCATAGTACTATATTATGTCTAACTATGTGAAAAAAATCAAATTGGAGTAGGTCGGGCAACTGATTATATGAGTTTGTTCGAAAAACCACTTTCCTTTGCTCCTAGCGCCTTCTCGTTCGCTCTATAGCGTTTTGAGCGGATAAAGAGCACAAGTGTGCATGGAGACACAGGATGAATGCGAACTACTTTTGTTATTGTACTTTTGATGAAAACTGACTTTCTAGACATAAAATGTCACTTTTTTGACCTTATCATACTTTTTCATCAACTTTTGCATTTTAATGTAAACAATCATATTTCGTAATATTTTGGGTCAGAAACATTTCATAGTACTATATTATGCCTAACTATGTGAAAAAAATCAAATTGGAGTAGGTCGGGCAACTGATTATATGAGTTTGTTCGAAAAACCACTTTCCTTTGTTCCTAGCGCCTTCTCGTTCGCTCTATAGCGTTTTGAGCGGATAAAGAGCACAAGTGTGCATGGAGACACAGGATGAATGCGAACTACTTTTGTTATTGTACTTTTGATGAAAACTGACTTTCTAGACATAAAATGTCACTTTTTTGACCTTATCATACTTTTTCATCAACTTTTGCATTTTAATGTAAACAATCATATTTCGGGTCAGAAACATTTCATAGTACTATATTATGTCTAACTATGTGAAAAAAATCAAATTGGAGTAGGTCGGGCAACTGATTATATGAGTTTGTTCGAAAAACCACTTTCCTTTGCTCCTAGCGCCTTCTCGTTCGCTCTATAGCGTTTTGAGCGGATAAAGAGCACAAGTGTGTAAGGAGACACAGGATGAATGCGAACTACTTTTGTTATTGTACTTTTGATGAAAACTGACTTTCTAGACATAAAATGTCACTTTTTTGACCTTATCATACTTTTTCATCAACTTTTGCATTTTAATGTAAACAATCATATTTCGTAATATTTTGGGTCAGAAACATTTCATAGTACTATATTATGTCTAACTATGTGAAAAAAATCAAATTGGAGTAGGTCGGGCAACTGATTATATGAGTTTGTTCGAAAAACCACTTTCCTTTGCTCCTAGCGCCTTCTCGTTCGCTCTATAGCGTTTTGAGCGGATAAAGAGCACAAGTGTGCATGGAGACACAGGATGAATGCGAACTACTTTTGTTATTGTACTTTTGATGAAAACTGACTTTCTAGACATAAAATGTCACTTTTTTGACCTTATCATACTTTTTCATCAACTTTTGCATTTTAATGTAAACAATCATATTTCGTAATATTTTGGGTCAGAAACATTTCATAGTACTATATTATGTCTAACTATGTGAAAAAAATCAAATTGGAGTAGGTCGGGCAACTGATTATATGAGTTTGTTCGAAAAACCACTTTCCTTTGCTCCTAGCGCCTTCTCGTTCGCTCTATAGCGTTTTGAGCGGATAAAGAGCACAAGTGTGCATGGAGACACAGGATGAATGCGAACTACTTTTGTTATTGTACTTTTGATGAAAACTGACTTTCTAGACATAAAATGTCACTTTTTTGACCTTATCATACTTTTTCATCAACTTTTGCATTTTAATGTAAACAATCATATTTCGTAATATTTTGGGTCAGAAACATTTCATAGTACTATATTATGCCTAACTATGTGAAAAAAATCAAATTGGAGTAGGTCGGGCAACTGATTATATGAGTTTGTTCGAAAAACCACTTTCCTTTGTTCCTAGCGCCTTCTCGTTCGCTCTATAGCGTTTTGAGCGGATAAAGAGCACAAGTGTGCATGGAGACACAGGATGAATGCGAACTACTTTTGTTATTGTACTTTTGATGAAAACTGACTTTCTAGACATAAAATGTCACTTTTTTGACCTTATCATACTTTTTCATCAACTTTTGCATTTTAATGTAAACAATCATATTTCGGGTCAGAAACATTTCATAGTACTATATTATGTCTAACTATGTGAAAAAAATCAAATTGGAGTAGGTCGGGCAACTGATTATATGAGTTTGTTCGAAAAACCACTTTCCTTTGCTCCTAGCGCCTTCTCGTTCGCTCTATAGCGTTTTGAGCGGATAAAGAGCACAAGTGTGTAAGGAGACACAGGATGAATGCGAACTACTTTTGTTATTGTACTTTTGATGAAAACTGACTTTCTAGACATAAAATGTCACTTTTTTGACCTTATCATACTTTTTCATCAACTTTTGCATTTTAATGTAAACAATCATATTTCGTAATATTTTGGGTCAGAAACATTTCATAGTACTATATTATGTCTAACTATGTGAAAAAAATCAAATTGGAGTAGGTCGGGCAACTGATTATATGAGTTTGTTCGAAAAACCACTTTCCTTTGCTCCTAGCGCCTTCTCGTTCGCTCTATAGCGTTTTGAGCGGATAAAGAGCACAAGTGTGTAAGGAGACACAGGATGAATGCGAACTACTTTTGTTATTGTACTTTTGATGAAAACTGACTTTCTAGACATAAAATGTCACTTTTTTAACCTTATCATACTTTTTCATCAACTTTTGCATTTTAATGTAAACAATCATATTTCGTAATATTTTGGGTAAGAAACATTTCATAGTACTATATTATGTCTAACTATGTGAACAAAATCAAAGTGGAGTAGGTCGGGCAACTGATTATATGAGTTTGTTCGAAAACCCACTTTCCTTTGCTCCTAGCGCCTTCTCGTTCGCTCTATAGCGTTTTGAGCGGATAAAGAGCACAAGTGTGTAAGGAGACACAGGATGAATGCGAACTACTTTTGTTATTGTACTTTTGATCAAAACTGACTTTCTAGACATAAAATGTCACTTTTTTGACCTTATCATACTTTTTCATCAACTTTTGCATTTTAATGTAAACAATCATATTTCGTAATATTTTGGGTCAGAAACATTTCATAGTACTATATTATGTCTAACTATGTGAAAAAAATCAAATTGGAGTAGGTCGGGCAACTGATTATATGAGTTTGTTCGAAAAACCACTTTCCTTTGCTCCTAGCGCCTTCTCGTTCGCTCTATAGCGTTTTGAGCGGATAAAGAGCACAAGTGTGTAAGGAGACACAGGATGAATGCGAACTACTTTTGTTATTGTACTTTTGATCAAAACTGACTTTCTAGACATAAAATGTCACTTTTTTGACCTTATCATACTTTTTCATCAACTTTTGCATTTTAATGTAAACAATCATATTTCGTAATATTTTGGGTCAGAAACATTTCATAGTACTATATTATGTCTAACTATGTGAAAAAAATCAAATTGGAGTAGGTCGGGCAACTGATTATATGAGTTTGTTCAAAAAACCACTTTCCTTTGCTCCTAGCTCCTTCTCGTTCGCTCTATAGCGTTTTGAGCGGATAAAGAGCACAAGTGTGCATGGAGACACAGGATGAATGGGAACTCGATTTTTTATTGTACTTTTGATGAAAACGGACTTTCTAGACATAAAATGTCACTTTTTTGACCTTATCATACTTTTTCATCAACTTTTGCATTTTAATGTAAACAATCATATTTCGTAATATTTTGGGTCAGAAACATTTCATAGTACTATATCATGTCTAACTATGTGAAAAAAATCAAATTGGAGTAGGTCGGGCAACTGATTATATGAGTTTGTTCGAAAACCCACTTTCCTTTGCTCCTAGCGCCTTCTCGTTCGCTCTATAGCGTTTTGAGCGGGTAAAGAGCACAAGTGTGTAAGGAGACACAGGATGAATGCGAACTACTTTTGTTATTGTACTTTTGATGAAAACTGTCTTTCTAGACATAAAATGTCACTTTTTTGACCTTATCATACTTTTTCATCAACTTTTGCATTTTAATGTAAACAATCATATTTCGTAATATTTTGGGTCAGAAACATTTCATATAACAAAAGTAGTTCGCATTCATTCTGTGTCTCCTTACCCACTTGTGCTCTTTATCCGCTCAAAACGCTATAGAGCGAACGAGAAGGCGCTAGGAGCAAAGGAAAGTGGTTTTTCGAACAAACTCATATAATCAGTTGCCCGACCTACTCCAATGTGATTTTTTTCACATAGTTAGACATAATATAGTACTATGAAATGTTTCTGACCCAAAATATTACGAAATATGATTGTTTACATTAATATGCAAAAGTTGATGAAAAAGTATGATAAGGTCAAAAAAGTGACATTTTATGTCTAGAAAGTCAGTTTTCATCAAAAGTACAATAACAAAAGTAGTTCGCATTCATCCTGTGTCTCCTTACACACTTGTGCTCTTTATCCGCTCAAAACGCTATAGAGCGAACGAGAAGGCGCTAGGAGCAAAGGAAAGTGGTTTTTCGAACAAACTCATATAATCAGTTGCCCGACCTACTCCAATTTGATTTTTTTCACATAGTTAGACATAATATAGTACTATGAAATGTTTCTGACCCAAAATATTACGAAATATGATTGTTTACATTAAAATGCAAAAGTTGATGAAAAAGTATGATAAGGTCAAAAAAGTGACATTTTATGTCTTGAAAGTCACTTTTCATCAAAAGTACAATAACAAATCGATTTCCCATTCATCCTGTGTCTCCATGCACACTTGTGCTCTTTATCCGCTCAAAACGCTATAGAGCGAACGAGAAGGCGCTAGGAGCAAAGGAAAGTGGTTTTTCTAACAAACTCATATAATCAGTTGCCCGACCTACTCCAATTTGATTTTTTTCACATAGTTAGACATAATATAGTACTATGAAATGTTTCTGACCCAAAATATTACGAAATATGATTGTTTACATTAAAATGCAAAAGTTGATGAAAAAGTATGATAAGGTCAAAAAAGTGACATTTTATGTCTAGAAAGACAGTTTTCATCAAAAGTACAATAACAAAAGTAGTTCGCATTCATCCTGTGTCTCCTTACACACTTGTGCTCTTTATCCGCTCAAAACGCTATAGAGCGAATGAGAAGGCGCTAGGAGCAAAGGAAAGTGGTTTTTCTAACAAACTCATATAATCAGTTGCCCGACCTACTCCAATTTGATTTTTTTCACATAGTTAGACATAATATAGTACTATGAAATGTTTCTGACCCAAAATATTACGAAATATGATTACATTAAAATGCAAAAGTTGATGAAAAAGTATGATAAGGTCAAAAAAGTGACATTTTATGTCTAGAAAGTCACTTTTCATCAAAAGTACAATAACAAATCGAGTTCCCATTCATCCTGTGTCTCCATGCACACTTGTGCTCTTTATCCGCTCAAAACGCTATAGAGCGAACGAGAAGGCGCTAGGAGCAAAGGAAAGTGGTTTTTCGAACAAACTCATATAATCAGTTGCCCGACCTACTCCAATTTGATTTTTTTCACATAGTTAGACATAATATAGTACTATGAAATGTTTCTGACCCAAAATATTACGAAATATGATTGTTTACATTAAAATGCAAAAGTTGATGAAGAAGTATGATAAGGTCAAAAAAGTGACATTTTATGTCTAGAAAGTCAGTTTTCATCAAAAGTACAATAACAAAAGTAGTTCGCATTCATCCTGTGTCTCCTTACACACTTGTGCTCTTTATCCGCTCAAAACGCTATAGAGCGAACGAGAAGGCGCTAGTAGCAAAGGAAAGTGGTTTTTCTAACAAACTCATATAATCAGTTGCCCGACCGACTCCAATTTGATTTTTTTCACATAGTTAGGCATAATATAGTACTATGAAATGTTTCTGACCCAAAATATTACGAAATATGATTGTTTACATTAAAATGCAAAAGTTGATGAAAAAGTATGATAAGGTCAAAAAAGTGACATTTTATGTCTAGAAAGTCAGTTTTCATCAAAAGTACAATAACAAAACTAGTTCCCATTCATCCTGTGTCTCCTTACACACTTGTGCTCTTTATCCGCTCAAAACGCTATAGAGCGAACGAGAAGGCGCTAGGAGCAAAGGAAAGTGGTTTTTCTAACAAACTCATATAATCAGTTGCCCGACCTACTCCAATTTGATTCTTTTCACATATTTAGACATAATATAGTACTATGAAATGTTTCTGACCCAAAATATTACGGAATATGATTGTTTACATTAAAATGTAAAAGTTGATGAAAAAGTATGATAAGGTGAAAAAAGTGACATTTGAAGTGTAGAAAGTCACTTTTCATCAAAGGTCTTCACATTCCTCTTGAGTTTCTATACACATTGGTGCTCTTCAGTTCCTGAAAACGCTATACAGTGATATTGAAGCTGCTGGGAGCGAAGGAAAGTGGTTTTTCTATCAAACTCATATAATTAATTGCATAACGAACTCCAATATGATATTTTCACATAATATAGAACTATGACATGTTACTAAACTAAATTGATACAAAATATGATTGTTTACATTAAATTCTAAAAGTTGATAATAAAGCGTAATGGAAACGTGACAATTGTGTGTAGAAAAGTGACAATAAAAGTGACAATTGAAGTGTAATAAAAGTGACAATTGAAGTGTAGAAAGTCACTTTTCATCAAAGGTGCCCTAACAACACTTGTTTACATTCATCATGTTTGTCCATATACATTGGTGCTCTTCAGATGCTGAAAAGTATATACAGCTATTTTTAAGTGGATGTGAGCAAAGGAAAGTGGTTTTTCTATCAAACTCATATAATTAATTGCATGACGAACCCCAAGTTAATATTTTCACATATTTATGACATAATATAGTACTATGATATGTTTCTAAACTAAATTGACACGAAATATGATTGTTTACCTTAAAATCTACAAGTTGATAATAATTTTTTCACTTAAGGTGAAAAAAAGTCACTTTTCATCAAACGTGCCGTAACAAAACTTGTTTACATTCCTCCTGTGTGTCCATACACACTGGTGTTCTTCAGATGCTGAAAAGGATATACAGCAATTGTGAGCTAAGGAAAGAGGTTTTTCAAACAAACTCATATAATTAATTGCATGACGTCCTCCAATATGATATTTTCACATATTTATGACCTAATATAGAACTATGACACGTTTCTGAAACAAAATGATACGAAACATGATTGTTTACATTCAATTCTAAAAGTTGATAATAATTCATGATAAGGTGAAAAAAGTGACGTTTGAACTGTAGAAAGTCACTTTTCATCAAATGTGCCCTAACAAAACTTGTTCACATTCCTCCTGTGTGGCCATGCACATTGGTGTTCTTCAGATGCTTTAAACACTATCCAGCGATTTTCAAGCGGCTGGGAGCAAAGGAAAGTGGTTTTTCTAACAAACTAATATAATTAACTGCGTGACGTCGTTCAATGTGACATTTTTCACATATTGATGACATAATATAGTACTATGACAGGCTTCTGACCTAAAATGATTCGAAATATGATTGTTTACCTTAAAATCTACAAGTTGATAATAATGTATGATAAGGTGAAAAAGTGACAATTGAAGTGTAGAAAGTCACTGTTCATAAATTGTGCCCTTACAAAACTTGTTCACATTCCTCCTGTGTGGTGTTGTGGATAAAAATTACATGAAATAAACACGAGGGAGACCTAGTATGAGTAATATGTAATTTTATTGAAAATTCACAGGACTGGTGGGTGTGTAATCCTGAGGAGAGCAGTAGGGGGATAGAAAATGGGGGGCGTCCTGGGGACATGGGATAGACAGAAAGGGTGAAATAAGGAGAATACTGAGAGTATGGCGGACTGACAGGTGAGAAGACGGAAGAATGGTCAGAGCCCAGATCAGAGAAGGCGATATCATCCTCAGACACCATGATGTCAGCAGTGAGATGTGCGAGCTGATAGTGAGTGTTCAGATCCAAATCCAGCCCCTCCAGTAAAGGAGAGAAGGAAAAATGACGACGGGCACCTAGACACACAGAAGCGGTATTAGGCGGATATTGACGAATTGGATTCACACTTTAAGATCTTTAAGAGTAACACACTATGGTTTATTAGTCACAGAGAAATATAAGAGCTGAGGAGTGCAGGCTGAGAAACACACACACTCTCGTACTGTCAAGGGCGGGTGTACAGACATAACACACCCAAAGGCCCCAACGCACACACATAACATTATGAGATAACAACATGAGACCAAGGTCTCTCTAAATTGTTTTCTCTCTCTCCCACTTTCAATCCTAATGGTAGTCAGAAAGTCCTCTTTCAAAACATCATGGTAAATTTGATAAGCCTCTTTCAAAACATCATGGTAAATTTGATAAGCCTTTTTTTAAACATCATGGTAATGTAGATGAGCCTGTAGATTGAACCCTAATGTAGATTGAACCCTATTGGTATTGATATCATAGTCTTTCTAAAATATATTGGTTATTTACTGTGTAAATACAGTATAAATACTGGAACTTGAGTTCCAGGTGTCAGATCACTTCTGAGAATTCTCATTGGTGTGGATCTCGTGAGGTGGAAATAAATTCTGGACCCTTGCTTCTTCTCAATCACGGCTGGTGTCTTTTTTTCTATCTCCAACTGGGTTTACAGATGTGAGTATTTGCTTCTATGTTGAATTTTAAGTGTCTTTGGGTATTAGGCTAAATTTGGGCCAGCATTTGGCACCCCAGATGGGACTGGGTTAAGATCTATATTATGTCTGTAATCTCTCCCGTGGGACTTCACTCTCTAAGCAACAGATGTGTAGGGGAAAAAAGGTATTGCAGACGCCTGTTATTTCAAAGTTCTGTTTAAATGATCTGTTGCCACGAGTGGGAAGCCCTGGGGTGGGAAGAAGGACTAAGTTGGTCTCCAAAAGAACCTTGAGTGAGTGAGAAAAGGTAAGAGAAGTGTAAACTGATTGTAACTATGTAAGGTTGTTTAATGAAATGGTATATGTGTTGTGTGAGCAAAAGTCCTGCAATACCGCTGTTGAAAGTTTCCAGGGCTGGATAGGAAGCAGGTGGATGTGAGGCCTCAAATCCCAGATACCGGCCCCTAGATGCACCAACTGCATTGGTGGGGGACCCCTAATACTGCTGGATTGAGTCCAGGTCTGGATAGAGAGCGGTATAAATCCTGGGCCCAGGTCCGCGTCACGCAACTTAGGTAACGGTCCCAGCGTGCCCGGTGTATGAATGTGTAATAACAAATATGTGTGTTTATAATATGAGTGTGGTGTGAGAGCGTGCATGCATGTGCGATAAGCTCTGAAACTTAGTTTTGGAGACAGGGAAAAATGTATTCATTAGTGCTCTGAACATGAGCTCCATACATAAGGAGATATGTGTGTTTAATAAGCTTTGAAAATTAGTTTCGGAGAAAGTTGCATTTAATTTATATGACCGTAAGCTTCATACATACGGAGCTGGTGTGAAGGTGCTTTATACTCTGAAACCACAACTGTGTGTATGTAATAAAATAAATATGTGCAATAGTGTGTGAATATAATATGTGTATGTGAGCTTGCAGGCGTTGTTGATAAAAAGGAAGGTATGTGTGTCCCTATCGGGCCTTATCTGCGCAGGGAGTGTGTGTGAAAAGAGAATACGGTGTGTGTGCGCTCTTCAGCGCTCTTCTGCTTTGTCATTGAATGTTTTGATTCGGGTACAGACTTTCTGTGAGTCGGGTGTGACTGTGAGTATTATAATTACTTTGGTATCAATAATTGCTGTATGAATGTTTTAAAAATTGGGGAGCACTCAAAAACATTGTAAATATTTTAGACCTTTGCCAGACTGCCTATTGTGTAAATAAGAATTTCTAGTAAAATATATAAAAAAATATTCCCAGAGTGTGTGATCCAGGGAAGACTGGAAGTGTGGAAAAAGTGTGCATTTTCAGGCCATTGTTGAGAAATGAGTGAGTCAGTCCATTTGGACCTTTCATTTATATTCCATAAATAATGAATGTCTTGGTTAGTTAAAAGGCCCCAAAATGACAATAATAATATAATTTTTTGCGCCTTTCTACAATCTTTTAGTTATCAAATTTCACACCACACATTAAAGTCAAGGGACTCTCTCTCTCTCTCTCTCTCTCTCTCTCTCTCTCTCTCTCTCTCTCTATATATATATATATATATATATATATATATATATATATATATATATATATAAATAAATGCTTAAACATATTTCTGTAAAAATTAAATGCTATGGATATGTCATACAAAGTATATGAGTTGCAATATTTAAATAAAACAGGGCAGTGATCACAAACTCGAGGAATGGAGCATATACTGCACAATCTGTGAAGTGAATTGATAAATCTTTATATAGTAGCAGTGACTGAGCTGTGAACTGGATGCAGGTGTGTGAGATCTGGGAATTGCAGTCCATGGCAGCCATGTTTGTGGACCGCAGTGCAGGATGGGAAATGTGGTTTGTGACATGAGTAGATTTAACACTACCTTAATATGGTCAAATACAGTTTAAATGAAATGGATACATTCATAGAAGGAATCTTATGCCTTTCACAATTGGGCACTCAGCCAAGGAAACAAATTGGGGGTAAATTGTAGCAAAGCTCATAGATGATAAATTTTATTTTAGACTAAGTTAAATACATATTCACATTACTTCTAATTAGATATATTTAAATAAAGTGAACAAAATTTAAATGTCATATATGAAGGGTCTGAGTGATATTTGTGTGTGATACAGTTAGAAGTTAATAAGGGACAAAGGGGTGCATGCATGTCTACCATTTAGACTAAACACTATTGTTGTACACATAAAACCAAATTCACTAGGTTGTTTTGAATAAAAATAAGTGGGATAAAAGTGACTAGAGGACTGTAAATACATATCTAGATCTCAACCTTGTTTACTCTGTTTATTAGTTCTGTAGTATGGGGATTATCACTCGTTAGCACAGACGGGATATTAACATGTTAGATTAGTGTACATCACAAATAGTCCTAGACAAAAGGATTTTGTTTTTCATGCACCAGAAGGATATTAAGAAAGGAAATCAGGAAGGGATAAGAACGTATCTTTGCCAATTGGGTTTGTATTTTTAAAGTCAACAGACAAGAACTCTTTTACAGATTAACTAAACATGAGAGTGGAAGACCCCTTTATGAGAGGTGTTATTCGTTTGGTTACAGAAGTTGAGATTACTTTAATAATTTTTAAATGATTTGATAGACCAACATTATTTAATCTCTGCAGTATTATTTCAGCAATATTTCATGGTCTTCTTATTTTATAATACTTCAAGCTATCTATTCACAGGAAAAGAGCTGGGTGCATTGTTATGGGTGAGGCGTTCACCCGGAGGTGGGAGACCAGGAGCAGTGAGAGAATGGCTGAAGCTGACTACAAGGATGCTTGATCCTCCAATGACAAGATGGTGGGGAACATGTGAAGGTTCGGTACGAAGCTGCTGTGTACGAAGCTGCTGTCAACGGGGGGTCTGCTGTCAAGAGACATTCTCGTAGAACTCTCAAGTCAATGGCAGACAGGATGAGAAGATGTGAAGATCCATACCCTGGGTGTACGTGCTAGCCTAACCTCTCCCCAAAGGGTGGCTCTCTACAGTACGTAAAGTGCTTGAGCTGAAGACAACCAGCATACAGAGAGATACTGCCAACAGAGACTGTCAAGTTGTATTGTTACAAAATGTTTGTGATATGACCCATGACATGTGATGTGCAACAAACTGTGACGCACTCAGGCATGAGAAAAATACAATGGTGCTGTCGAGCACATAGTGCTGGCAGGGTGGGAATTTTTCCTGATAGAAGGTTTATTCGCCCACCCGACTGCAAGGTTTGGGGTTTTGTTGTTTGTTTTTTTGGGGAAGCAAGACTCTGCAGGCCCCGACGAATACAAAACTGTGTGCTGACAGGCCTAGTTGAGAAAGATAGGGACGTGTAGATCCAATCAAGTAGTTACTGTAGTGGCATACTTAGACTAGCGACGGCAGTAGTAGTAGTAATGAATGATTAGGGGAACTCAGTTAATGACACTTATAATCGATGTTGGCAAACAAACGTATAATCAAGGTAGTTAGATTCAAAATAACATATACATACATACATACATACATTATATATATATATATATATATACATATACTTGAAAGGAGAAGTCAAGGGTTAAGAGTTATGGCTAGGTACATCTACATGGGTCCGGCGCAAAGTAGACGTCACGTAGGGGCCCTAAGGCCCATTCTCCAGCTGCCAATCTACTATGAAGTCCCGGGGCGCACACCGCTAGCATGTCTCCCACCAGGTCTACAAACCCTCCTCAGCTCCTATCCTGATCAGTGTAGCGTAGAAGTGGTTACTGTAAGGGACCCATTTGATTACGAGGAAGAGTGCAGGAATTATGGCTTCGTTAGAGTAATCCTCCGACAGCTAGCGGGGGACGGCCATGGGGTGTGGCAGAACCAGTTTCTCCACAGATACCCGCTTAATTAAGGTAGTGTATGAGGCTTTATAGCCTCAGAGGGGGGAAATGTTGTGGATAAAAATGACATGAAATAAACATGAGGGAGACCTAGTATGAGTAATATGTAATTTTATTGAAAATTCACAGGACTGGTGGGTGCGTAATCTTGAGGAGAGCGGTAGGGGGAGGAAAATGGGGTGTGTCCTGGGGACATGGGATAGGCAGCAAAGGTGAAATAAGGAGACCACTGAGAGTACGGCGGACTGACAGGTGAGAAGAGGGAAGGATGGTCAGAGCCCAGATCAGAGAAGGTGACATCATCCTCAGACTGAAAGCTGGAGGGAGGGTCAGGCGGAGGGTCTGTCTGTGTAGAGGCG
Source organism: Ictalurus punctatus (assembly GCF_001660625.3). NCBI lineage: Eukaryota > Metazoa > Chordata > Actinopteri > Siluriformes > Ictaluridae > Ictalurus > Ictalurus punctatus. The sequence continues at coordinate 7,094,582 of NC_030441.2, forward strand.
TCAATACACACATTCACGGGCTGGATTCTGTATCTGGGGGGGCGCATTTCCATTTCCAGAGGGGGTGCTACGAAGAACGTTAAGTAGCACCATGATGTCAGCAGTGAGATGCGCGAGCTGATAGTGAGTGTTCAGATCCAAATCCAGCCCCTCCAGTAAAAGAGAGAAGAAAAAATGACGACGGGCACCTAGACACACAGAAGCGGTATTAGGCGGATATTGACGAATTGGATTCACACTTTAAGATCTTTTAAGAGTAACACACTATGGTTTATTAGTCACAAAGAAGTATAAGAGCTGAGGAGTGCAAACACACACACTTGTACAGTCAAGGGCAGGCATGCAGACATAACACACACACACACACTCTCTCTGTCTCTCTCGCTCTCTCACACACACACAACATTATAACTTTATAAGAATAATAAAAAGGAGTATTAAGATATTATAAGGGTAATATAAAGAGTAGTAGGATATGTAGGATATTAGAAGGGTAATATAATGATATTATGAAGTAGGAAGTTAAGTAAACCATTTGCAAGCAGTATAACCATATATAAAATAGAGATATAGAGCAAATATGAAAGTAAATTATAAACCAGAAATACAGAAAAATGTAAAAGAAACTTACTCATAATTCAGATGGTGAAGATTCCTGTCTCGCAAGGAAGGCCTTAATTTTAAGAGAAAACCATGAGGAGCCATTTATAAGGGTAGCTGAGTCAAGCTGCCCCGGTGAGATAAGAGTGAGACCACGGTCTCTCTAAATTGTTTTGTCTCTCTCCCACTTTCGATCCTAATGGTATCCAGAAAGTCCTCTTTCAAAACATCATGGTAATGTAGATGAGCTCTTTTTTTAACCCTATTGGTATTGATATCATAGTCTTTCTGAAATATATTGGTTATCTACTGTGTAAATACTGGAGCTTGAGCTCCGGGTGTCAGATCACTTCTGAGAATTCTCATCGGTGTGGATCTCGTGTGGTGGAACGGAACCAATAAATCTGGACCCTTGCTTCTTCTCACTCACGGCTGGTGTCTTTTTTTCTATCTCCAACTGGGTTCACAGATGTGAGTATTTGCTTCTATGTTGAATTTTAAGTGTTTTTGGGTAATAGGCTAAATTTGAGCCAGCACAGGCAAGGTGCTGAATATCTATCCATCACTGCTGTCTTCCTACAAAGGTATGAATGCACAAAAGCAAGCACAGCTGGCTGGGATTCGGATAACAGGATGCACTATGCACTTTGTGGCTGTAAGTTGGCTTCTTCCACAGCTTTTGTTAACATGAAGTCCACGGTCACTTAAGAATTTAGGAATAAAAATGTTCTCTGAAAGAATGTTTGACAGCAACAGAAAATAACATACAGTGAAGTAATTTTTGGGGAGTTCTCTCCCACAGCCAAATCCCTGATTTGGATTACCTTTTCTCTGCCATCAAAACTAAGCTTAACCTTATTATTTCATCTGGTATCTTGTAACACAATAACAGGAGGGGGTGGACGCAGGTGCCATCATCATACAGGAAGCTGGTCCCATTCTGACGGACACCGAGGACAATCCATCAGAGCGCATCCGGGAGGCGGAGCATCAGGCCTTCCCCACTGCTTTAGAGCTTGTAGCGAGTGGAACAGTGAGACTTGGGGAAGATGGGCACATCATCTGGAACCAATCAGCATAGGTGTTGGGGCTTGAGCTTAATATAGAGATGAGAGCTAATGCAGTAGTGCATGGACATGGTCACATGGTAACAGTACCTCTGTCCGTGACTCTGAATTAGTCTCGATTACACTGAGTGAGTGTTCATTTAATCGCATTTCAGATGTTGATGCTAGTGTGTTGTACATTGTCCTGTGTAGAGTTTTACAATGAGTACAACTGTTACAATGTTGCCATCACGTATTACTGAACACTCCATACTGAATCAAGAAAGTAGTTATATTAGTAACTTAGCTGCTATTATGAGTCCACTTTACCCCTTTCTATTGTGTTCAGCAATAATTACTTAAAAATTACTAACCCACTTGGGTTAACTAGATGAATTGCATGGCATGTAGAAAGTCATCAGTTTCTCAAAAACAGAGAGATACAACAGTTATGACTGGTGATAAACTGCAGTTAACTATTAATTATTCTTTGCATGTAAAAGCCGACATTGTGTCACTGCCTGGTCCGGAATACATTATATTAAATCTTGACAACTTGATCTTACTATATTAATGCAGAATCTAAAAATATATCAATGAACGATACCAATGTCACAGTTTCACAACATAACATGGTCAAATGGTGTCAGAAAATGTCAAACTTCTCATATTTTTAAGTGTTGTAAATTCTTTTTATTTAAAGATTGTCATTTCTGTTGGACCAAAATATGGAGTTATGAAATATTGAGCAAAAGATGATATGTGAAGCTCTACCTTCTTCCTAGTTAACGTTATCATTTCTCTGTTTCTCTGCTTGTGATGGACTCTCAGTATGACATGTCTCTGTTCTCAAACATATCTAAATTCACCAACGCTACAGCTACCAAGATATAGGACCTTAGAAAGACTAGTGCAGTAAAGCAAGAACAGGACACCTGTGTATTGTTTCCTTGAGATATCAGTAACTTTACATGGATGTTAACTTTTACTGATTTTGACTGCCACTCGGCAGTCAAATCACTCTGCTTTGGGGAATACAGAGAGGATTTCAGTCAGTATGTAGTGCAACTGTGCCTTTAGTATTTACAGTCCTGTGATGTTACTCTTGCTGAAGCGCAGGATGAACAACTTTTCTCTCCCCGCCTGACGAGACAGACACACCTCTCCTCTTAAGCCGGATTCACCAAGCAGAGACAGAATCTCTTCTGGACATAAAACACAGTAAAGTTCAAACTAGATTATTATCACTCCATTGCAACTGGAAGCGCTGGAATGTCACACTATGCGGGCTTGGAACTTCCAAAATGTCATTTACGCCCCTTTGGTTCAAAAACCTCAAAACACAGCCTGTAGTATAATACCCATCAACAAAATGAAGTTGATGACTGTATGGTAAAATTATTATATAAATATGAATTATATATTAGCAAGCTTCAGTGTATGGGTGCTTCCTGCTCCCAACTGGTCATTCACATGTCCAGTTTCAGTAGCATATAAACATGAGGCTACACAGGCCAAATTCCCTTCCGTGAAAAAATATATATGTTTAACCAGTACAAACATCTTGTGCTACCCTGTACAGGTTATCTGATTAAGAGTTTCTCTGTAATGCATTATGTGTGTGGTTCTTGATGTTATTAATGCAATACCCTTATAACATTGTTTACAGCTTCTGAAAAAAATTAAAGTTAGCCAATTAAGGCTACGGAATGTCCATTAATGTGGCACCAAAATCAGTTTGCTTGATCATGATTGTTCAATTGTTTCAAAAACAGTCAATGTGATGATAGAATTTTCTTTTTCCCCCTGTTATGGCAACATCTGTAACATTATACTAAAAAGCACTAATAAAGAAGACTTTAGGTTGCCAGGTTGCTTATTGTAGTAGCTGCAGTGAGGCTTATGATAACTAGTAACTTGAACTTCTCTCAGATTCTCCTACCTGGATTGTTATCGGACACCGTAACAAGGTAGAACAGGCCCTGCTTGGATAATAACTGCAAAACCATGGGGAAGAATCTGTCCATCACCTCCCTGCCTCTCTTTCCTCCTGCCCAGGAAGCCTCAATGCCATGACTGCCCACCTGTGCACGAAGTGTCAACAATATTAGACAAAAAGAAATTGTGTATCTCGTTATTCAACATACACATCAAGTCAATGCACTCTCAATTGATTTCAGTGATACTTTCAAGGGCTTTCTCAGAATGTCTGCATAAAGTTAAAAATTTAAATAAAAACTAATGTTATCAAAAAGCATACTTGGAAAATATGTGGGTTAATAGACTTCAACAGTACACAAGTTTCTTCATGGTATATAATGCTGAGTTTGACTAGGGGGGAAAAACCCCCCAAAGAATCAGCCCCCTTCAAATTCCTACTCATAAACTCTGGATGGTTTCCTCAACCCCGAGTTCAACAATAACATCAAATGAACACGGCTGTGTACAGCTTCATCAGTAAACAAAATAGGACTTTTTACCTTTAAATGAGTTCTGCTGTATATACACAAGTATTTGCTTTAGGTCAATGTACATGTTTGTTAAATCTATAACAGTGACTATACTGTATACGGTCAGCTGGCTAGTTGATTGCTAACAAAAGGTGTTTGTGGGGGTTTCCAGCCACTTCGTATATCTATCGTGTCATGGTAGGTAAAATGATGGAATTCCTAGTTCAAGTACCCAAGTCTGATGTAAGTCGTATGCAGCCTAAGAATTTTACAGCTGAAGTAAACACCAAATTTTAACACTGTTATTTTACATTAACCTGTTTGGCATTAGTCCGCCTTACCTCCTCAGATGGGGTAACCACATATGGTGGGTTGAAAAGAAGAACATCCACCATTCCATTCAATCTTGGCAGCAGACACTCAGTCTGAGGAACAAAAACAACTTCTTACATGCACATCAGTATTAAGTAATAGTGAAGTAGTTATGCTTGTGTAAATGCAAAAAGGCAGTGCTCTGATGGGGAACATTATAATTAAGATGTCATTATAATTTCACCCTTTATCATATTGTATTTGGATATTTACTGTATCTGTAATAATCTGAACAAATTTGGTTCAAAATGAACCAATGAGCAGGCATTGCACTGTGGCCTCTCTAGCTCCACTGATCATCACTCACAATCGTTCGCTTACCATGCAAAACGACCTAAAATTAACTACCAGAATGAATTCCACGTCTATATAAACAGACATACCTGTTAATCAGTCAATTACAGAGGATATGTTAGCTACATGTAATTCAGCTTAAAACTTCAACCAAAATAAAATATCTTAGATATTACCATAGCTCTCCTTCCAAATGGGACAGTTGTTATTTCAAAAACACAAAAGGCTTATTGCAAAAATATACATAAAATGCATAAAAATTCCTGACCTGAATGTTGCAATATTACCATATTTTGAAGGCTCCCTGGTGATATTATACACTGGTGCTTGCAAGTTTATTAACCCTTTAGAATTGTCTATACTTCTGTATAAATATGACATAAAATATCATCAGATTTCCACATTGTTAACGTGATCTTTAGCAAACTGCAGAAGGGCAGCAGTGTTCTTTTTGGAGAGCAGTGGCTTTCTCCTTGCAACCCTGTCATGTACACCATTGTTGTTCAGTTTTCAACTGATGCTGGTCTCATGAACATTAGCCAATGTGAGAGAGGCCTTTAGTTGCTTAGAAGTTACCCTGAGTTCCTTTGTGACCTTGCATACTATTACACGTCTTGCTCTTAGAGTGATCTTTGTTGGTCAAACACTCCTGGGGAGGGTAACACTGGTCTTAAATTTCCTCCATTTGTACACAATCTGTCTGACTGTGGAATGGCGAGTCCAAACACTTTAGAGATGGTTTACTAACCTTTTCCAGTCTGATGAGCATCAACAACACATTTTCTGAGAGCCTCAGAAATCTCCTTTGTTTGTGTCATGTTACACTTCCACATACAAGTGTGATGTGCACGGAAGGAGCCTCCCCGTATGGCACAATTGAAGTATCCGACAACCCTCGTCGTCACAGTGCCTGGCGCACCCTGGGCAACGTTCAGTGTTATACTGCTGAGCGGCCAATCCTTCGACCAGTAATATATGACACCAAACGGCACTTGTCAGAGCCAGCCCTGACCGTCATCTCTATTAACATAGAGGGTTTCTCAGAAGACATTGCGCTACTCCTTTCGGAAATGTGCCACGAGATGCAATGTAATATTCTATGCGTCCAAGAGACGCATTGTGATTCTGGCCAAACTAGGCCGCAGATACCCGGACTGAAATAAGTAGCGTGAATTCCACACCCAAAAGGTGGAAGTGCGATCTACACCAAACCGGACATTACAGTTACATCTTCTTGTGCTCGTGGGGACACTATGGAGCTCATCACCGAGGACGTTGGTACCTGCACAATCTTATCCGTGTACAAACCACGTGCCCAACCTTTCATATGAAAGTTTGGGCAGGTGGTTTGTATACGGATGACGGTGGTTTGTCCCAGGGACATCAGCGATTCGGACGACCAGTGGATTAGACTGATTGTTGGAGACTTCAATAGCCACAACACGATGTGAGGCAACCAATCCACCAACTCCAACGGTGAAGCAGTTGAAACATGGGCGGAGGCCAACGGTCTCACTCTCCTCCACAACCCGAAGCTACCTGCATCCTTCAACGGTGGACGATGGCGACGCGGCTAAAACCCTGACCTCATCTTTGTCAGCGAGAACATCAGCCAGCAGTGCTCGAAGTTCGTCTACAAACCCATCCCAAAAACACAGCACAGGCCTATGTGTCTGGTGCAAACTGTAGAACAACCAATTACGGTTTCCTTCCAGTGGCGGTTCATCTTTGGTAAAGCAGACTGGACTCGATTCGCAAAGGATATTGACGAGAAACTCTGTACTTTTTCATCTACGACGAATTCATTAAAATCGTCCGAACTGTGTCATGTCAAACCATACTGAGAGGCTGCCGCACATACCATGTCCCTGGGCTTAACGCAAATGCATCAGGACTTCTTAAAACGTATGAGGCCTTGTACGAGAGTGAGCCCTTCTCCAAGGAAACCATACAGACTGACGCCGAGCTGATGCAAGAGCTGTCCACGAGCCGTAGGAAAAAATGGGAAGACACAGTGACGAACATTGACATGACACACAACAACAAAAAACCTGGTCCACCCTCCATAGGCTAACGGGCGACCCCCCTGCAGCTACGAACCCTGGACAAGTCACCGCTAATCAGGTCGCTCCTCAGTGGTAAACCCCTACACCGACTACCTAGAGTTGCACTAGTAGCGGAAGCACAGGAAAACAGCAGCGAAATAAGTAAACCGTTCACACTGTTTCAAGTTGTCACTTCAGTGAAACTTCTGAAAAACAGAAAGGCAGGCGGTGTTGATGATCTTACCTTAGAGCAGATCAAGAACCTTGGTCCAGTGGCAACATTGTGGCTCCTGGCACTTTTCAACGACTGCCTAACAATGCTTAGAATACCAAGAGCTTGGAGAAAATCAAAGGTCGTTGCATTGCTGAAGCCAGGGAAATGCCCCAACGACACCAAAAGCTACCAAAAAAATATCTCTTCTCTGCCACACATATAAGCTGTTCGAGCGCCTCTTGCTCAACCGGGTGGCACCCGTAGTCGAGCCCCAACTCATACCAGAAGAGGCTGGGTTCCAACCCGGGAAATCCTGCACGAGCCAAACACTGAAGCTGACGCCATTTATTGAGGATGGCTTTGAACTCGGTATGATTATGGGGGTGGCATTTTCCAATCTATCTATTGCCGACGACACAGTCAACATCAAGGGACTGCTTACAAAAGTTACAAATATTACCAAGGACAGAGGCTTCATGAAAATTCTCAATGAGCTGCTCCACAATCGCAGATTCCAAGTCCATCCCCACATAGGGAACAGTCGCTGGAGATGTCATAAAAATGTTCTTCCACAGGGTAGCGTCCTGGCCCCGACCATGTTCAATACCTACACGAATGACCAACCCAGCCCACCCCAGGCACAACGATTCGTGTATGCAGACGACTTGGCCTTAGAAGTGCAGAGCAGTTCTTTCGAAGAGGTAGAGTCGACCTTGTGAGGCCTTAAAACATCTAGGACAGTACTATGAGGCCAATTGTCTCAGGCCTAACCCCTCAAAGATGCAGACTTGCGTGTTTCACCTGCGCAAGTGAGGAGAGCCCTGAGTGTCACCTGGAATGGTGTAGAGATCGAGCACTGCCCTTACCCAAGATATCTGGGGATCACACTAGACAGGGCGCTCACATACAAAGCTCATTGCTTTAACACCAGCTGGGGCGTAAAGGCTCACACTGTGCACACCACTGGCCTGGTGCCTCAAGATGCCTCAAGCCAACCCCACTCAACAAGCTGTACCCGCTAGCTGGAGTCGCTCCCCCAGAGATCCAGAGAGAGGTTGCCTGTGCCGTCGAAAAACGCAAACAGGAGCAAGACCCACGACACCCGCTGCACGAACACCGCTTGCCGCATGCCTGCCTAAGAGCTTCATGAGGTGCATGAGCCCTCTGTTGGGTGACCCGTCCAAGGCACGCTGCTCGTTCTGGCAGGGCAAGTGCCACCCTGCCCGACCTCTATGTGCGACCCGCTGAACATCTGCCGCCTGGGCACAAACAACCGTGGCCAATATGGAGGGCGCTAAACAGACTAAGAACACAAGTCAGACACTGGAGGGAGAATATGGCCAGATGGGGACTGCTTCCTGTCCAATCGACTCATTGCACCACCTGCGGATTAGCGACACAAACCATGGCGCACCTGTTGTCGTGCCCCGCGTGTCCACATTCCTGCATGGCGCATGACCTGTGCATGACCTGAAACTAATATGAAGTGGAACCTCGACACGAAAAGAAGAAGACGACAAACGTGTTGTGAAGATCAAACTCTGATAGATCCCTGTTCTTTAAATAAATCAGGGTGCTCACTCACACATGATCATTGTCCCATTGATTGAAAATACCAAACTCAAATTTCACCATCAAATTAAACCGCTAATCGTAGAGGTTCACATACTTTTGCCACTCACAGACATGTAATATTGCATAATTTTCCTCAATAAATAAATGACCAAGTATAATATTTTTGTCTCATTTGTTTAACAAGGTTCTCTTTGTCTACTTTTCTACCATTCTAAAGGGTTCACAAACTTTCAAGCACCACTGTACATCTTCGATATCACAATGTATTGCAGTATTGATTAGCATCACATGCTTAAACAATTCTAACCAAATGGTTCAAGAGCAAGGAAAGAAGAGAGCGAGTTAAGTCTATCTCACCAAGTCGGTTATAACCGGCTGCAGGTCCAGGTTATTGCAGCGAGATGTCTCTGCTGTGCATTGAGCTGCTGCCGGGTTCAAGTCAGTGCAGCTTTGACATGCACAGTATAGGAAAGGTACAATGAAAAACCATGTACTCACTTTGACCCAGAACCACAGTTTGAGTTTTATTTTTTGCTGTAGGGCTGCAGAGAAAACTAATCAAATCTATGCCAGTGACACATAGAGCAAATTTATCAAGAATAATTTCTGCCCACAAGATATCAGCAGAACAGCAGAAACATAGACATGACAAATAATTTAATCAGATTTAATACTGCTAGTTTCGATTTAACATTTTCTTTTCCTTTTTTTTGGAAAAATTAAGTAAAATGCTGATATCAAATGAAATACTGATCACAAGTCATCCACATACTCACAGATATAATGCTCCAGCTCCAGTTACTGATGCCAAAAAAGCAGAGACCACACCTGAGCCACTGCCAACCTCAAGGCAGACAACAGGTCTGAAACACGCATAGAAACCCAATCAATTACTACAGGATCAGTTGCATATGTACAAGGAACGTGAGTTCACACTAAAGTTAATGTTTTTGATGTCAGTATATCAGGAATGGGCATTAATACAAGTGCTCAGAATAATCAATCCTGACAACACAAATGTGTGGTTGAAATGTTCCCCCTTTTCTCCAATTTTCATTAAATACATTTTACATTAACTGAAGTGCAGTACCAAATAAAAATACATACATCTTTGGTTTTTCTGTCTAATGGGCCTCATAATCAAGCTGGATACAAACAAATTTGTTTGTATATCATCCACACAACAATTGTGGTATTCATGAAAATCCAGTTTGTTTGGGGGGAAAAAAGTTAATATCCTATTAGAGCTACTGAGTTAAATTCACGTATAATGAGACTAATATGAACCTCGCTTCAAATATATATATATATATATATATATATATATATATATATATATATATATATATATATATGAACATATATATGAGCTACTGCATGTGTTTAAATAGCTTTTTTATTTCAACTGCACACAAAAATTTTATGAAAGCTTGAAGTCCATAGCAAATTCACAATACAATACAAATCCATAAATTAAGACGAGTAAACTGAGCCACTCAAATAGGACAAAAGAAATGCAGTCCTGTAAAAGTATGGAGAGATCGGTATAGAGCCGGTGCCTATGGCTGCCAACTCACTGCTACAACTGAGCTGCGTTGATGGAAAATTCAGAGCACTGTACACTCAGGAGGTGTTCTTTCACCGTTTCCTCGTTACTTTGTCATTTTCAAACACAAAAGCGTTGCCTTATGTGGAGTTTCAATTTTGTCACTAAATGCACATCAGCTGCGCTGTGGGTGCGCCTGGTACTGAGGCACTAAGCATACGCAGACAAGTATGAAGAAAATGAAGGTTACTGAAACGTTTGTAAATCTGCTGAGAATTTTTACTTTGGTTTGGCCTATGAAAATAGGCCAAACACAACTTCAGTAAATGACTAAGTGACAAAGTTTGTTTAAAATAAGCTGGGTACAAGTGTGTCTGCAGGACCATAATGCAAGCAATATGGTTACTAATTCTGATATAAAATTGTCTCTCCCACTCCCATTTGTGACAACTATATAAATATTAATGTTAACTATTAAAAATATTAAAGTAAATAAAAGATATACATCCAAACTGAACCAAACAGTAACACTCCAAATAACAAATAAAAATAGAAACGTCCAAAATGAATCAAAAAACAACTAAAAAAAACTTTTTATTTCGCCTCTAGAGACCGCTCTCGCACTGTATAATAACAGCGGACCCTTCTCGGATGCTCACACAATGGATACAACTGGGAAAACTATCTGTGTGGATTTTTGCCGTTAAATGGATAGTTTGAGCAATCTGTTGTCGGTGCCGATTAATGAGCAAAACCAATCAATCGGCCGACCTCTACTAAACAGTATCCGAAATGAGAATTTGTGTGCCCCAAATCGTAATATGTTGAAGTGAGTATCCCAAAGGTACCTGGATGGTCTACTATTTCCAGGAGATTTTTGAAGCGTGGATCCCTGGACACTTTTTCAGCTAATATTTCCCACAACTTGAAAAATAAATCAATGGAATGATCAACTTAACTATATAATATAAATTATATAAGGAATAAGGAATGAAGAAAAGCTCAAACGCAACCAGGAGTTTATTTACGGTGACAGTGTGCTCTGCTGTTACAATGTATTTGTATGTCCCTGTACTTACATACTGTTTTACTACACACTCAAAAGTATGAACTTTTTCTTCAGAAATAGAGTACAGACTTTTGGTACATAGTATGCCAATTGGGATGCAGGGTATCTATCAATTTCCTATTAACTTATCTTTTTATTTAACTTACCTCAATTTCCAATTTTTTCCCTTCAAATATATGTACAGGTGCATGACAAAAAAAAAAAATTATATTGTGGAAAAGTTCTTTTTTTTTTTTCCGTTTTAATTTAAAAAGTATGACTTTCATATATTCTAGATTCATTGCACAAAGTGAAATATTTCAAGACTTTTTTGTTTTAATCTTGATGATTATGACTTACAGCTCATGGAAATCGAAAATCCAGAAAATCCAGTCGCAAAATATTAGAATAAAGAATTTATAATACATAAATGTCGACCTGAGAAGATCTCTAATCAGCTAATTAACACAAAACACCTGCAAAGGTTTCCTGAGCCTTTAATCTCTCAGTCTGGTTCAGTACAAACCACATTCATGGGCAAGATTAGAGTAAATTTTGCATTTCATTTGGAAATCAAGGTCCCAGAGTCTGGAGGAAGAGGTGAGAGACACAGAATCCAAGTTGCTTGAAGTCCAGTGTGAAGTTTCAACAGTCAGTGATGATTTGGGGTGCCATGTCATCTACTGGTTTTGATCCACTGTGTTTTCTCAAGTCGAGAGTCGATGCAGCGTCTACCAGGAGATTTCAGTCCACTTCATGCTTCCATTTGCTGGTAAGGTTTATGGAGATGTTGATTTCTTTTTCCAGCAGGACTTGGCACCTGCCCACAGTGCCAAAACTACTAGTAACTGGTTTGTGCTGACCATGGTGTTACTGTGCTTGATTGGCAAGCCAACTTGCCTGACCTGAACCCCATGGAGACACACCAGACCCAACAATACAGATGAGCCGAAGGCCGCTATCAAAGCATCCTTGGCTTCCATAACGCCTCAGCAGTGCCACAGACTGATTGCCCCCATGCTACGCCGCACTGATGCAGTAATTTGTGCAAAAGGATTAAAGCCACGAGCAAGTATCGAGTGCATAAATTAATATACTTTTCAGAAGTTCTAAATTTCTGTATTATAATTTCTTTAGTCTAATATTTTGAAATACTGGATTTTTATTACCATGAGCTGTAAGCTATAATCATCAAGAATAAAACAAAAAAAAGCTTGAAATATTTCACTTCATGTGTAATGAATCTATAATATATGAAAGTTCCACTTTTTTTAATTAAATTACAGAAAAGATTAAATTTTCCATGATATTAAAATTTTTGAGATACACCAGTATGTTTGAACACTATTCCATAAAATACTAGGATTCCTTATTTTATTTAGCAGTAATATAAATAAAATATCAACCTAGCAAAGCATTGCTGTCCTGTATTTGCATAAATGAAAACAACATGTATTTACATACATCTGTAAGAATGAATGTTTACCAAAGTTACACTGAATACAGGAGCAAACAGAAATGGAACACCCACTTGCTTCGCAGCAACAAATCAGCATCCTTCTCCAAGGTATCAATCAAAAGGAAAGAATCTTCTGCTGGTTCATATACCTCTGAGAAAGGCCCATGACCAGCATGGGAGTACAAAGGAGTTGGGTACATCAGAATGACATAGCTGATGGACACGTTCCTAAAAAAAAAAAAAAAAAAAAAAAAAAAAAAAAAAAAAGGCAAAATCACAAACTATATAAAAAAAAAAATTATAAAAAGGCATAAGAGCATAAATTGAGACAAACCAAACCACACAACTCTGTACAGAATACACAAAATGAGAAAAGTTTGACAAAAGTCTACAAGCATACACCACCCCATCCCAAAAAATTATTTGGAAAGCATGTCAGAAGGTAAGTCCACTAGGCACTACTGGAACTTTGACTGAAAACGGGTTGGATTGACAGATGAAACAACAGTAGAGCTTTTTTTTTTTTTTTTTTGGCAAGAAACTTTCAATGTGGGTTTGTAAAAAGAAGGATGGATATACAGAATAGAACCTAATCCCCACTGTCTGTCTGGTTTCTATGTATGGGATCTGTGATGTTCTGGGACTGTTTTTTTTTCCAAATGCCTTGGGAATCTTGTGTGGATATATTGCACCACAGACTCCATGAATTACAAGGTGACTCCGAATTCTAATCTAGCCGCTTCTGCCAAAAAGGTACAAATGGGTTGTGTGTTCAGTGTCCTGCAGGATAATTATCAACAAACACACACCCAAATCCACACATGGTTCACTGACAGAATCAAGTTTTTGACCTGGATATTCCAGGGCTACCAGAGCTAAACTAGACTGAAACCCTGTGGGGTGGTCTGAAGTCGTGTGTCCACAAGAGAGGACAGAGGACCCTGGAGAGACTGGGTAGTGATCTCAGATATCCCATATCATCATGCATTACTGGCGGAGGAGCCTCAATGATGTTATGTAATGGGAGGTGGAACAAAGTTCTAAGTGCAGGGGTGCCAATAATTATGACATGTAGTTTTGTTCGTTTTACGCTAATTAAGCACAAAAGGATGTTTCATATCTTTATCCCCCAGTGTGCCAATAATTCTGAAGACGACTGACTTCCCATCCAAGGTGTAGATTTGATAAAGGTTTGATTTCATACTGCGTCCTGAAGCGCATGAGACGCCATGCTTTTCTTTTTTTTGACTGAACTGTAGCTTCGCGCGCTGTGACACCATTATTATTCATAAACCACTGAAACAGTAACATCGACCCATTCTCCTTGTACAAGACTTACGAAGGGCAGGAAAGTTAGTAAACTTACTAAATAAACAGCGTATCCGCGTATCGTACCTTTTCTCTTTTTACACTTGTTTACATCCACGTGCACGTCTTCCGCTTCCGGTTGATATCAATGATGCATTGTGGTAGTTGGAGTTTCAAGTTGACCTTCTACACTACACTACACTTGTCTCAAGTTGCCCTAACAACCATAGATAAATTAATATCACACTAAAAGGCATAAATCTGTCTTCAACAAAATAGACTAATAAGAATAATAATAATAAGAAGAAGAATAATAAGAATTTTTTAATATATAGAAAATAGTGTGTATACTGAATATTCAAGATTAATAAACAGTTATTTTCTTTGTATATTATATTATATTATATTATAACATATTATATTATATAAAACCATAATGAACTTTCTTTTAATTTCACACTATCCGTTGTTACCAGATGAGGATGGGTTCCCTTCAGAGAGGTTTCTTCCTCATATCATCTTAGGGAGTTTTTCCTTGCCACCGTCATCACCGGTTTGCTCATTAGGCATAGATACACACACTTAAAATCTGTATCCTGTGTTTATATATTTCTGTAAAGCTGCTTTGAGACAATGTCCACTGTTAAAAGCGCTATTCAAATAAAATTGAATATTATATTATATTATATTATATTATATTATATTATATTATATTATATTATATTCTGCACTATTTCTAGGACTATATTTAAATGTAAACAAATGTGTGATATTGACCATGCTTTGTACAAAAGGTCAAATTTTCCTCATGCCTAATCTCTTCTACTGAAGCACATATTCAGATGACACATGTGTTCAGATTTGATCCAAAATGGACATACCAAATACTAAGAAACAATAAAATTCATGTAAATGTTACATCTCCCTCCACTGGCTTTGTGTATCTCTCTGACAGATCCTTCAAGGTATCATGGAGGGGAGGTATTTCTGAAACTCAGCAACTCATAACTGGCGTTCCACAGGGGTCAGTTCTGGGTCCACTCCACTTTTCTATCTACACTACATCTCTAGGGCAGGTGATTGAGTCTCATGGCTTCTCATATCATTGCTATGCTGATGCCACCCAGCTCCATTTGTCCTTCCAGCCTGACGATCCATCCGTCTCTGCACGCATCTCTGCTTGCCTTTCGGACATCTCGGTCTGGAAGAAGGAAAACCATCTTAAACTTAACCTGGCAAAATCTGAGCTTCTCGTCATCCCAGCCTGTCCCTCAATCAACCACAACCTCACTGTACAGCTCGGCTCACTCACACTCATGCCAACCAGGACGGCCAGGAACCTTGGGGTAATTCTTGATGATGGCTTGACCTTTGCAGACCATATCTCAGCAACTGCAAGGTCCTGTAGGTTCATCCTTTACAACATCAAGAAAATCCGACCCTACATCACCAAACAGGCTACACAGATTCTAGTCCAGGCTTTTGCTATCTCTAAACTGGACTACTGCAACTCACTGCTTTCAGGCCTCCCAGCCAGCTCCATCAAACCCCTTCAGATGATTCAGAATGCTGCAGCGTGCCTCGTCTTCAACCAGTCCAAGAGAACCCATGTCACACCCCTCTTCATCTCCCTCCACTGGCTCCCTGTAGCTGCCCGCATCAAGTTCAAGGCCTTGATGCTCACCTACAAGACCTTGTCAGGAACAGCACCCTCCTACCTCAACTCTCTCCTGAAGGCCTACGTTCCCTCTCGCAATCTGCGATCGATTAGCGACCGACGTTTAGCAGTTCCAACTCAGCGTGGCGCAAGGTCCCTTTCCAGAACCTTCACACTAACTGTTCCTCAGTGGTGGAATGCACTTCCAATCTCAATCCGGACCGCAGAATCTCTCACCATCTTCAAAAAACAGCTAAAGGCCCACCTCTTCTATGAACACCTTACCAACTCATAATAAAATAAAAATAAATAATTAAAAAAAAAAATGCACTTACACCTCTACTCTGCACTTTGCTTCTTCTGGAATTCAATTAATAGATCTTGTATGGTAGCACTTCTTGTATTGTTCTCTGCTTGATATTGCTCTGCTTGTATCTTTCTCATTTGTAAGTCGCTTTGGATAAAAGCGACTTACTAAGTCGCTTTTATCTAATTATTTATCTAATAATTCTAAGTGCATAAATGTAAATGTAAATGTTTCAAAGATCATATTAATATAATTTATAATGATATATATATATATATATATATATATATATATATATATATATATATATATATATATATATATATATATATATACACACATACACACACACACACACACATATATAGAGAGAGATAGATAGATAGATTTTTTTTTCTAGAGGAGTCCAAACACTTGTTAAGCACTTGTTGTGTAGAAGTGTAGAAAAATGATACAGATTTCTATTTAAATGTAAGAAAATATGTGCTATTGACCATGTTGGAGTTAACAAAAGGTCAGATTATTTTGGAGTCTTATCTCTTCGACTACAGCAAATATTCAGATGTCACTCTGATGAATTTGATCTAACAGAGCTTGTCAGGTTTTACACACACTTGTGGAATCCATAACAGCTTCAGAGCTCAATGTCAATAAGTGTAAGGGTGATGTACTGAATACTAAGAAATTCTGAAATTCAGGTGAAAGGATCTAATTTTCACTCAAGGTATTGTTGATAGTATCATTTGCAATGTGAAATTGTATCATTTGTAACAAACAAAAAATAAATAATAATAAAAAAAGCAAAAAAAAAAGTGGAAAAAAGTTCACTAGTTCACTAGTATTACAGCCTTTTACAAAACTTTGTTTGAACATCATTTCTATTTTTACTTCATTTAGTCGGTAAAATATGTTCTGTCATAAAAATCATTTATGGCATTTTTTTCAGTAAAAAAATCAAATGTAAATTCAACAGTTTTCAGCATTCTGAGAAATTAATCTGCAATATCTTTCTGAACAGGGACATGATGTAGGAGAAAATGTCATGAATTTAGGTCCTCTATAAAGAGAAAATGTTGGTTCTAAATATAGTAAAAACCTGATTTGGAGAAATATGGTTTTAAAAATACAATGTAGTCTCATGTGTAACCACTCTAGTATTATATTTTTTAAGGTTTATAAAGGAATTTGACATGTGTATTATAATGACACACACTGGCAGAAAAGGGATACTAAACTGTACCTTCCCGTGTCGCTGTGGTGACACCCTTATCTTTTGAATTTTTAATAAGAATATTTCACCTGGAAATGCGGATACTATACATCTTTAAAAAAAAGGATTTTAGGTACATAATTGGACTGTAATTACCGTTTAGAGTAATGCTTTAAAGGTAAACTAGATGCACCTTTCTGAGTAAATCATAGGGTATTGAGACACTGGGACAGTTTTTGAATTTCCAACTTGTCTAAGCATGATGCATTTCTGAAATCCTCAGGGTGTTGCCTATGTGCACGTGAAGGAAAAATGTCATGTATCATATCCTATCATATATCATATTCTAAGAAATTATGGCTTACCCTTTTGTCAAAACTGACTGAAAAACATTTTTAATGTCATGTTTGGTAATTTGCGACAGAAGTTTTCATTGGGTTAGGCCTTTCCTTCCATCCTCAAGAACATGTTTAAAAACTTTGTAGCATACTTATTCATGACATCAGTAAATCACATGTCAATAACAGCCATATTCACCATTCTAATTCTAATACTATATGAACAATATAGGCTAAGTAAAACTGATTATATATATATAAGATGTTGGACTAAATCATATACATTAATTCACCAATAACAGCTTACAAAATCTTAAATATTTTCCAAAACTTCTTTTCAAGAATCTTTGAAAAAAATTCAGTACGAACAGATTACAGCCTTCTTCAAAGATCCTAAGTTTCAGATAATGCAATGATCAAGATTGGACAGAAACTGAAAGTTGAAAGCTAAAATTCTGATCTATCGTCTCAGATTCATCTTTTGATTTCAAACCCAAATGCTTTCAGTGTATAGCAAAAAAAAAAAGGAAAGAAGAAAAAAAAAGAATTGGCATTGCCATTCCAATACTTTCAGAGGGGACTGTATGGATGGTATGGTCAGGTGTCCACATACTTTTGGCCATATAGTTTACTAGCTTCCAAAACCCAGACCAAGACAGTAGGTCATCTTTAACAGCTTAGACATGTTGATTACTGAATTAACACTACTAATTCTGTATTGTAGATAGCTTTCTTTTAAGATAATAACACAACATTAAGCAAATGAAAAAAACAACATTTATTGTTCAGTTTGGTCAAGTAATAAGGAAGCTAGAAAATCACAGCACCTGGCAAAGATGGTCTGGATTTTTCAACCTACACACACATGGCACTACCAAGAGCTAAGAACTGTGGAACAATCAGTCTATGTTTTCTTTGACAGACACAATGGATTAAACAGACTTTTGAAATCTCCATTCACTTTCTTTTGTTTAGGATATGGGGAGCTGCTCCAGATGGTCTCCAGTTACAGTCTCATTAACAGTCCCCACTCAGTCCCACTCAGTTCCACTCATATACATGAGAGGCACACATAAAGGAGAAGCTGTAAAACATAAAACATTTTGCAAGCAGAAACTGATAGAGCAAACTTTACTTTTTTCATTTAGTGTCACACACAGAGTCTGTGGTGGGTAGGACTTGGACAGCTGAATTGCCATGCTTTGCAGTAGTTACAGAATATGGAGTTATTTCTACAACCGATTGAAAAAATGAGGATATGAAGCAGTGCTGGGGAAAATACGTATATGTACATGCACATATGTATATGCACATACAATCCCCTTCAAAAAGTATTGCAACAGCAAGGCCAGTTCTATTGTTTTTATACACTGAAGGCATTTGGGTTTAAGATCAAAAGATGAATATGAGATGATAGATTAAAATTTAAGTTTCAGTCTCTGCATATTTACACCTAGATGTGTTAAACAACATAGAACATGGCACCTTTTGCTTGACCCCACCCATTATTTCAAGTGATAAAACATATTGGAATATATGACTGATGGGCATTTCTTGTTGCCCAATGAATAGCTCTGAATGTCTACTCTTGGCTTGAGTTCTGTGTTTCACCTGTGAAGATTGCATCTGTTGTTTAAAAGAAAAAAAAAGATAAACCAACACGGAGAAGACCAAAGACCTGTCTATGGGACGAGGAGACTGATGGAAGAAAACAAATAACAACTGAAAGTAGCTGCAGTACAAGCCTGGGAAAGACAAATGCAACAGTTTGGTGATGTTAATGAGTTGCAGGCTTGATGCAGTTATTGCAAGCAAGGGATATGCAACCAATTATTGTCTTATTTACTTTAATTTACCTTAAAATGATCTGTTCCTATACTTTTGCTCACCATAAAAATTGGGTGGAGTGCCACCAAAGGTGTTATTTTTTTAGTTGATTAACACATCTAGATGTAAATATCAGGAAATTAAAACTGAAATTCTGATCTATCGTCTCAAATTCATCTTTTGATCTCAAACCCAAATGTGTTCAGTGTCCCAAACGTCTTTTTTAAAACAAAATAATTGGCATTGCTGTTCTAATACTTTGGGAGGGGACTGTATTACTGATAGGTAATTTATTTGTCTGGACAGAAAGTTTGCATGCACATTAAAAAGCAATTTGACAGTTTAAATGAGTGCATTAAAAAGCTTGCTCTGCATGGAAAAAATGCTTAAGAGTAGATAGAGGGCAGCATTCATCCATGTTGAAATGTTTCTAGGCTCATTTTTTAAATTAATTAATTTATTTTTTGCTTTGAAAGGTGATTTTTATTGTTTTAGCTGGCAGTGATACATGTAGTGGGGAGAATCAGAGAGGGAGAGAGAGAGAGAGAGTGCAGAGGCATTGCTGGCACTGTTACTCCTTAAATTTCTCCCATTAAGTTTTACTTTCCACACCTTGAAATCAACACAAAAGAGTAAAACAACCTTGTCTGCCTCATAGTCCTGTCCTTGATCTCAGGAACAGTAGAGGAGTTAGCAATGAAAATAAATCCACATACCTACAAATGAAACTGATACAGGTGCAAAGGAATATAACTCAGACTTGAAGTAAAAACAGTACCTGCAGTGAGCGCAAAGCACTTACTCACATGAGCACAAGGTTTTAATTTTTTTCTTCAGCCTGTGAATGTTAAAAAATAAACCCCTGAATTCTGAATACAGTTGGCAGAGAATCCTACCAACAGAAAATTGTAGTTTTGTCAGTTCTCTGCATCACTATCTCTTGTCTTGTGCATCTATCCCTTTGGCATCTCAGATGAAAGAAGCTGCTGTTATTGGTATAATACTAATGATACTCTGAAGTTATGGGTGGTAAATGTCCTTACACAATCTCTCTCCAAGGTAGCTGATTTCCACAAGGGTGTTAAACATATTCCAGGCTGCCCTGTCATGCCCGTTACCACAAAAGTGAGTATTTAACACTTCTAAGGCTTGCGGGCCCCAAAAGGACATCAGGAGAGTGAATAAGTACGTTGTGAGTGTGGGGGAAATACTCCAGTATCATACAGCTGACGAGACAGAATTCAATTCTGATTGTCAGTAATGAGAGTCCTGGAAGTCTTTTTTTTTTTTTTTTTTTTTTTAAATACTTAATGTGTCCTTGTTTCACAGGCCTGTGGGATTTTAAGAACTCTCAGTTATCAGGAAGAAAATGTGTGGCATGAAACCTGGTGAAGAACCAGGTTGAACACAAGTTGAACTCATGCTGTAGTTTGTAGTCTGTGGTATTTTGTGTGACACTTTTACGAGAGTGCTATTAAAGCATGAAGAGTTTCAGAAGAAGAATATCTAAGGGCAAGTCATTCCATGGTCAGAGAAACAGTCCCAGGCAGGATGTTCAGTCCTGGCCACTCATCGAAAGATACAGCCAAGCTAAGGATAATGGATTTGTGAGAGTTAGCTTTATGAGAGGCTGGAACATATTGGGATTAGCAAACTGCATCTGAGGCTGTAGCTTGACACCAGGGAGTTCAAAGTGGTGGTGTTGTGAGGACAATTCTAGGGAGGGGGTGGTGAAGTCCAGTAAATCCAGAATGTTTCATACTGCCATTTGTACACTGGAGCAATGAAATGCTGTAAAAAACAACAACAGTTGTAACTATTTTGATATGGTCTGATTAAATGCCCTTCCAAATTTGAGCAATACCCATTGTATGTTAATTTTTTTTCTTAATGTGTATGGAAACTCTTAATTCCACAAAGAGCAACCATATTAACCATGGATGAAAGCTAACAATTACCAGGAGATCACAGAGAAATTGTTTCAATGTGTGTATATGGATTTTTTTTTTTTTTGGTAAATTAATTTAACAGCATTTTAAAAACATGTGTTGAATGTTAGTAAAGGTTTTATGCTGCTGTTATATGTGTTATATGACACATTTTATAATTGGAATATGGAATTGACAGGACTGGAATGTCCTGCATGCAATCATATGACGTGTGTGGACTCTTGGTCCAGTCCCTACAGCACCATTTCCATTGCCTTGTATTCATAAAAGTCAAAGCAGTGGAAATATGGCCAGCAAGGGAGCCTTTCAGTTAAGTCTAAAAATGTAGCACTATTAAGTACCTGTTTACAAGAATTCTACACCGCCTTCAGGTGTGTTGAAAGTCACTAGTAAAACCACATTATATCAACCTATATATGTTGTACAGTATGATAAATAACTCCACTGGTCTCATCTATGAGAAACCATTAAATAGAGAAATTGTGCAGGTATTTAATAGAATTTACACATGTAATCTCTCTCTGGTTATACAGAATCGGATGCACTCACTACAGGGTATGTTTAAATGTAAAGAATTGCTCAGCTGGGCCTATAGACCTGAGATTTACTTGCACAGAAATATTTGGGGGGGTTGAGCCAGATGCTTGAGCCATGGACTATATGCTGTATTTATCAAGCTAAAGCCCTGAAAATTACTTTAAGCACCCTTCGTCCCTCATCCCAAGGCTACAGCCATATATAATAGAAAAAGAAGAAAAGATGAAGAGTGGGAATGAGGCAAAGAAGAAAAAAAGAAGGAATAACATTAATATTTTATGCAAATTAAGCCAAATGTATTTATTTTAATGTTAATTCTTATTTGAAGATACACATTAATAAGCTACATATTAGGGTAATAACGATTAACTATTGTGGGAAGAAGATAATTCAATTTATCAGATCAAACTGAGTGTTATTATGTGCCAATGAGAATATTGAATGGGTGCAAAAAGAAGGACAATACAATTCATCAGAAATTTGGTGCTGAACTCATTCACTCTGACACATGCACACATAAATCAGCACAGGGCTCTCTAAGCCCAATAAAGTGAGAATTTGGCCTACATTGGCCTTAGGGTCAATAAATGGCAGACTTGGGATGTTTTTGAAGTTAATGATGCTGTGTCCAGGCAGAGGGAAAATACAGCTATTTCAGCTGACGCTTAAGTCCACAGGGAATGGTGTGGGTCAGGAGTAGTGTGAAACTACAGACTGTTTCCTGAACTGTTTCCACATATCTGCAGAAGTACCCATGACCATTTACTGCTTGATATGACTCCAATATAATAAGAAAACATTCATTAATTAATCAATTCTTTCATCTTTAGCAAGTACTTTATCATGGTTAAGTTTGTGTTGGTTCTTGAGCCTATCCCAGAAACACTGGCTGCAAGGCAAGATGGGATGCCAATACACAACAAGGAACCATTCACACACACACATTCACACCTGAGAGCAATCATAGCCAATTATCTGAAGCCAAGACGCAATTCACACGCCTGCCCTGGTATGACAAAGCTATGCAATGTCTCGTTCCCTTCTCAGGGAACAGGGTTACATGACCCCGACGTTTCCTTTCAAAGGGACTTTGACGTTGCATTTAGCATAACAGTATGGGAATGGGAATACCCACTCCGTCATACCGACAGTACAGCCTGTTCAAAAAGACCCAAGCCCGAGGGTCACTGCAAGACACTAGAGCCCGGGGTCGAATGAATATCCAGGCTGTAATAACGAATTAATGTGTGTGGCGTAGACCATCCTGCAGCAGCACACACATCCTGCCAGGGTACCCCTTTGGACAAAGCCTTCTAGGAGGCGACCGCCCTAGTGGAATGAGCTCTTATGCCCAGAGGCGTGGCAAGACCGTGCACCTCGTAAACCATAGAGATTGCTTCCACTATCCAATTAGAGATGCGCTGCTTTGACACAGCATCACCTTTACTGTCGCCACCAAAGCAGACCAGCAATTGCTCCGACTCTGGTGGACGTAAGTATAGAGAGCCCTTACTGGACACAGCAGGTGCATCCTCTCTTGTTCCGGTGTGAGGAACCGAGGAGGGCAGAAAGCCTGCAACACCACAGGGTGGGCAGCCAATGTAGGCACTTTAGGAATATAATCTGGCCTAGGATACAGGAAGGCCTTGGCTAATCCAGGGGCAAAGTCAAGTCAGGAAGGGGCAACAGAGACAGCTTGTAGATCTCCCACTCGCTTGAGAGATGTCAGGGCCAGTAGAACAGCTACCTTTAGAGTCAGAAGCTTCTCAGAGGCTGACTCTAAGGGCTCAAATGGGGCACCTGACAGACCATCCAAGACCACAGAAAGGTCCCAGGAAGATATGCGCGGCCTACAGATCTGCCTCAGCCGTCAATCACCACGCATGAACCTCGAAATTAGAGGATGTTGCCCCACAGAGGCTCCACCAACAGGGGCATGGCTGGCCGAAACAGTGGCCACGTAAACCCTTATTCTAGAAGGAGCCAAACCTGCTGAGAAACGTTCTTGTAAGAACTCTAGGACTGTAGCTATTGCGCAGTTCACTGTGTGTAGCTGACGTTCCTCACACCACAAGACAAAAAGCTGCCACTTGAACGCATACAATTTCCTTGTGGATGGTGCTCTAGCGTTTAACATGGTCTCTAAAACCTCAGTTGTGAGACCAGAATCTATGAGCTGGTGCCCCTCGGGGGCCAGACCCACAGTTTCCATAGTTCTGGCCAAGGGTGATAAATCAGCCCTCCGACTTGAGACAGTAGATCCCTGCGGATGGGAATCTCCCAAGGAGCACCGTTGAGCAGTAAAATTATCTCTGAGAAGCATATTTGAGCTGGCCATTAAGGTGCCACTAGCAGCAGACGTAGACGGTCTTGGCGAACTCTCGCTAGAACTTGTGGGAGCAGAGCGATCGGGGGAAAAGCATATAAACGTGACCTCGGCTACGTGTGCACCATGGCGTCCAGCCCCAATGGTGCGGGAGGAGTGAGGGCGAACCACAGCAGGCAGTGTGTTGTCTCCTCGGAGGCGAACACATCTACTTCTGTTTGTCCGAACCTCCGCCATTTGGACTCAACCACTTGTGGATGGAGCCTCCAACTCCCAGGCCTCAGTCCCTGCCTCGACAGGATGTCTGCCCCTACATTCCGGCTGCCTGGAATGTACATTGCACTCACTGACAAGAACTTTCCCTCTGCCCAGAAAAGGATTAGTTGCGCCTGCCTGAACAGGGGCGTGAACGTAACCCTCCCTGGTGGTTGATATATGAGACCACCGCTGTGTTGTCTGACACAACTAGCACATGGTGACCTCTCAACTGAGGAAGAAAGAATTTCAGTGCTAGGAATACGGCCCGCATCTCTAGGTGATTTATATGCCACTCCAGATAAGGGCCACTCCAAAGACCGTGAGCTGGACAGTCATTTAAGACTGCACCCCAGCCCATGAGGGACGTATCTGTCATTACCGTCTTGCGCTAAGGAGATGCCCCTAGAGTGTGACCCCGAGGCTAGAAACTGCGGGCACCTCCAAATACTCAGAACACATAGGCATCGCCACGTGACACTGATTACTCTCAGAGGTTTCATCTTTGGATGGTATCCCCGACTTTTCAGCCACCACTGACACAGTCTCATGTGCAATAGGCCCAATGGTATGATGATGGCTGCTGCTGCCATAAGGCCCAACAGTCTCTTGTAGAGACTGGAGGGGATGCCCAGACCTAGCTTTATCTTGCTCAAAGTTGATAGGATCAATCCTACATGTGTTGGGGATAGAAACGGCCTCATTGTAGTAGAATCCCATATAACCCCTAGAAAAGTTGTCCTCCGCACTGGAGAAAGCATACTTTTTTTGAGGTTCAACCTGAGCCCCAAGCTCCTCATGTGAGCGAGAACAACATCTCGATGTTGAACCGCCTGTTCCCTGGATTGTGCTAGAATTAACCAGTCGTCCAGGTAGTTTAGCACATGGATGCCCTATAGTCGCAAGGGAGCCAGAGCAGCATCCATGCACTTTGTGAAGGTGCGAGGGGATAATGCTAGCCCAAGGGAAAGAACCCGAAATTGGTATGTGTTGTTTCCAAACGCAAACCTCAGGAACTTCCTGTGACTGGGCGATATTCCTATGTGGAAATATGCATCTTTCAGATCTATCGTCACAACCAGTCCTCGGACTGAATCTGTGGCACGATAAGTTTGAGTGTCAGCATCTTGAACCTGTATGTCTGAAGAGTACAGTTCAGATGGCGCAGATCTAAAATTGGCCACATACTTCCATCTTTTTTGCGGACCATCTTTTGTGCTGACAACTGTGGTGAGCACACCTCTGAACCGGGGGGGTCAAGCTCTGAATTGGACCCGGTAACCATTTTCTATGGTAGACAGAACCCATGGAGACACATTTGGCAGTAGTTTCCACGCTGCCAAATGGTCTTTCAGTGATGTTAGCTTTTCCACATTTCGTTGCAGGGAAAGCATCAGATTTCCGTTGCCCTGTGACAGCTCGCTGACCAGAGAAGGCTGAAAATGTGGGATGGCCTTGGCCAGGGCAAGCCCTAAAGTAGCACTGGGGGCTATCTGCCCTAACAACCTCATGTCCCCTCCGTGGCCCATCAGGACCGTTCCTTCCTTGCCTGCTTTGCTTTTATGAGCATTCAGACCTCTTAGCAGGCTGTGGCTGTGGCTGCCCGGTCCCCCTGGCTTTCTGCGGGGGAAGGCGGGCCGCCACACTTGCCTTCTGCGCCTCCCTCGCACTAGTGCTGGCCTGGGCTCCACTCATGGAGGCCCGGGCGAACTCGACACGACGGGGAAGGAACTGGCTGAACGCCGCTGTTTGCTGTTTTGCCTCACGAAACCTGTCGGCGATGGCATTAACCGTGCCGCCAAACAGGCCAGAAGGTTTAACAGGGGCATTCAGCAAGGAGACCTTATCTTTGTCCCCATCCCTGAGAGGTTGAGCCATAGGTGCCTCTCCGCCACAACCAGACTACCCATTGAATGGCCAATATGACGGGCCATTTGTTTGGTCGCCTGGAGAGATAAATTTGTGGTTCAGCGCAGCTCTGCCACTACCTTGGGCCCAATTCCCTCCCCAGTATCGAGCTCACTCAGCAGGCCTGCTTGGTGGGCCTGCAACACTGCCATTGTATGCAGTGACCCACAAGCAAGACCCGCTGCCGCGTAGGCTTTGCCCACCAACGCCGAGGTGGCCTTACATGGCTTAGAAGGTAAAGTTGGCCTCCCTAAATTACCTGCCGTTGATGGAGAGAAGTGGCTGGCAAGCGCCTCCTCCACCTTTGGCATCACTAAATGGCCGTGCTGCTCACTCCCCATGACGGCTGAGTAATCAGATGTCACGGGGTTATAAACACGGCTAGTGTATGGTTTTCTCCAGAAGCATGATATCTCATCATGCATTTCTGGAAAAAAGGGGAGTTTTCTGTGGTGTGAGGGAGCTTTATATTAATTTTCACTGGAGAGGAAGCGCTCATCCAGCCTGCTACGAGCCACTTCCTCTTCCCTGGGCCAGTCTATACATCTACACCCTCAGAGGGTGTTTTGGCTTTCCATAGGGGAAGGAGGAGTCGTGATGCGAGCTCCAAAGTCAGGCAGAGAGCCGGACCCAGAAGACAGAGCAAGAGATAGAGCAGCGCTCATCTCCAGCTCCTCTTCCAAATCCATACGATAACCCCACAACATTAACTGGCTGGCTGCCTTGGCAGCGGCCGGCTCTCTTCTCATCCGAAGGGAGTTGGATTTCAGAGCCTCGCAACCGCGAGGCTCTGAAATCCAACTCCCTTTGGACGAGAAGAGAGTGAGTCGAGAGCGGAGCTAATCGGGAAATGTTCACCATGCTAACGGTCAGACCCCTCGAGGGCTACTGTCGCATGCTCTACGCCCAAACACTTCACACAGAAAGCGTGTCCATCTCCTCCCGTGATGAAACGGGAGCAAGGCGTAACATACTTTCTGAATTCTTTCTCTGTCATTATTTCCCTCTCTTTTCTTTTCTTTTTTTCTAAAAAAGGGATAGAAAAGTTTAGCGATTTTGAGAAAATATAGAGTAGAAATGAAGCGTTTTTTGTCACACAAACAACAGACATGCAGTCTTGCTGAAGATAATAAGGCTGGTGGCGTGATTCACAGGTGCCATGTATATATCATGCTGATCTTGGCAGGCCTATAAGTAGAGGCATGAATTTACACAAGCTTCAGATACTGGTCACGTGCGCAAGGTCGCTTCCCATACTGTTATGCTAAATGCAATGTCGAAGTTCCCTTTGAAAGGGAACATGTCTGTGTGAAACTCCACACAAAGAGTAACCCAAGCTCAGTTTCAAACCAGGACCATGGATCTATGTGTTAATGCTACTTATTGCGCCACCATGACAAAAATTTTGTATCAGTAAAAGAAAAGAAAAATTACAATAAAATAAAAAAAAAGCTTAAATAAAGAAATACACAAATTGTTAATGAGTAAACTATATTTTTGCAGGACAAAATCCAAAATTTCACTTTACATTTTGTTTAATGTGCAATGCATGCCAAAAATACAGCCTGAACAGTAATTATTGTAATTACAGTGCATATGCACACAGTGAATCCCATTCAAGAATTTATAGTGACACAATAAATCAGTCATTGTACAAATAATATAAATTATATAGCAATGGATAGACGATATGCACAACAAGTTCAAACCCTGACTTGTATATAGCCTGTTAGCATATGTATGTTATTTGTGGGCATGCCTGGACAGGTGTTGGTGTATATGTCTGTGTCTGTGTACGTGCAGATTTGCACAAACTACCACATTTCACTGAAGAGTCATGACAAGTTGTTCAGCAGTCTTGAAAAGTTGCACATGATACATCTTCAGGAGGACAATCCTGAAAAGAAGTAGGTCAGCTTGTCAAAAAGGCAAGAAGATGTCTACTCAACCATGTAGAGAATCTTATATATATATATATATATATATATATATATATATATATATATATATATATATATATATATATATATATATATATATATAATATTTTTTTCTTGAAACCCCTTCCAAACAACTTGTGGTGATGTAGGTGAAGTAGTTGTGGAGACTTTCTGACCCAAAGACACAACTGACTTCTGCAATTCTCCAGCTGAGATCCTTGGAGATTTTTTATGCATCTTCACAGTGCATATATAAACATATATATTTATTTATATATATATATATATATATATATATATATATATATATATATATATATATATATATATATATATATATATATAAGCTATTGTTTAAGGAATTTACAAAAAATATCTTAAATATAGATAATATCTTATTATTATCTTAAATAACTGTTAAATATAGGTGTGCAATTCATATGAGGAAAAATATTTCAAGTATATTCCCACTGATATTTTACATTTATTTAGTAGCCCTAGGTGACTAGGAACAGGAAATTGGTGACTTCCTGTTTCACAGGAGTATAAATATGAGGTAACACATAGGCCAAATTCCCTTAGTCATTCATCACAATGGGTAAGAGTAAGGAATATAGCTGTGATGTGCGGCAAAAGGTTGTTGAGCTTCACAAAATGGGAAGTGCCTCTAAGAAAATAGCACAAGCATTGAAAATGCCCATTTACACCATCAGGGCATCAATAATTATTATTAAGAAGGTCCAGTCCACTGGAAATGTTATGAATCAGACTGGAATTGGATGTGTGTCTATATCGTCTCAATGCACTGTGAAGAGGATGACTCAAGTGGGCAAAAAAAAAATCTCCAAGGATCTCAGCTGGAGAATTGCAGAAGTTAGTTGTGTCTTCGGGTCAGAAAGTCTCCACTACTACTTCACCTACATCATCACAAGTTGTTTGGAAGGGGTTTCAAGAAAAAAAGCCTTTACTCTCATCCAAAAACAAAATCAAGAATCTTCAGTTTGCCAGACACTACTGGAACTTCAATGGGATCAGGTTCTAAGGTCAGATGAAACCAAAATACAGCTTTTTGGCAATAAACACCAGAGGTGGTTTTGGCACAAAGAGAGGTAGCCATATGGAAAAGTACCTCATTCCCACGGTTAAATATGGTGGTGGCTCTTTAATGCTTTGGGGTTGTTTTTCTGCCAAAGGGCCTGGATATTTAGTTAGATGGATTCTGTGTGTTCAGATGTAAAGGTTGTTTTTTTGTTTTGTTTTTGAAATGGGTCCAATGATCAGATTAATATACTTTACACTTAATTTTCACACAAGTCCTAAGCGTAGTTAAGTAGAACCCAATTAAACAAATGAGACCAAAATATTATACTTAGTCATTTATTTGTTGAGGAAAATAATCCAATATTTCATATCTGTGAGTAGCAAAAGCATTTATTTATGGATTTTCCTCAATAAATAAAAGACCAAGTATAATATTTTTGTCTCATTTGTTTAACTGTGTTCTCTTGGTCTACTTTTAGGACTTTAGTTGATGATGTATTTATTAATGATGTTTAAAAAAATTTTTTTATGCAGATATACAGAAAATTCTAAAGGGTTCACAAACTTTCAAGCACCACTGTATGTACTGTAAATGTATTTGTGCCCCTAACTTACCATAGAACCCTAATCTGAACATCATTAACCACTTTGTCAATGGCTGCTAAAATTGGTGCCTTTAAGAAAATTATTAAAATATTATTTAAATTATTTTTTATTTTGCAACCATATTGAATAAAACAGATAGAAATAAGGAACAACACAAGATGTTGGTGATCAAGTGTTAATAGCTAAAGTGTGTTTGTAGCTAACCAGTGCCACATTTGCTCAGAGTTGTAGTTGTATAGGGTTAAATTCTTAACAGGACACAAATCCTGTAGAGGATGCATGAAATGGCCATTCACAAAATGTCCCACAGTTCTCCATGGCTCGGGCTATGGGGCACTTTTGCCATTACTTCCAAACTAACTCAGAAACGCAGCATTCAAAAACAGAAAGTAGATGGGGAAACGACATTTTAATAATCTCTAATGAAAATAATGAGAAACAGCTAAGCTTTTGTTACCTCCTAGCAGCCTAAATCAAATACAGCTAAACTCAAATCCAGATACAGCAACATATTCCTCTCCTGCTGGAGTCATGAGAAGCTGCTGGTAACATGAGAAAACACTCAGTTATCATCTCCAAGCTGAAATACGCTCCTATTAAGTTTCTTGCTAATGAACTCCATCTTACTGGTGGTTAGATTTATAAAGGAAACACTTTTCTTAGTTGGTAGCACAAGTTTCTCATTCATAGCCAAGTAGCCTATGTTTACCAAGGAAGTCTATGGGAATGCCTCTGTCATAGAAGCAAGTCAGTTTCATACTGGTCAAGTTTGGGCAATAAGATTATGAGGGTAAGTATAAAAGGATCCTGTTGCTTAAGGTTCACCACTTTTCGATTAGTACAGGCAAAACACACACACACACACATACACACATATACACACACACACACACACACACACACACACACACACACACAATTTTAATCAAAATCAAACTGAAAGGTGCGGACTAGGGAGGTCTTCTTGAAGATTAGCACAACCACTAGGGGAGAAGCCAGTAATCTGCAGAGTAAGGCTATTCTTCAGTGGCATGTTGTTGCGGTTTGTGGTACTGTTGCTTTTGGGGCTGGTATCACCCTGGGGAAAACATGTGTGAGCCAAATGTGTTCCTAGTGAGCAGCATTAAGGATCCTTATTTGCAGACCTGCTCTTAGTGCTGCAACCTTTCAACGACATCTCATAAAAGAGATGCGAGGAGAGCTGAAAGGAGGCAGTAGTTTCCTTCACAAGAAAAAGCACTTAAAGAAGTGACAATGCTGACTTCCGGGTCCAAGGCTGTGTTCTTGTCTTCAACCCTGTGGAATTTTATATTTAGTTTTTATAAGATTATTTGAAGTCATTAAGGAATATTTTACCCACTGTGTTTAGCCCCTTGATGGATCCTGGAATTTTAAGGGGTTAAATATGTATGTATGTATGTATTTATTTATTTATTTGAAACCTATTGTGTATTTATTAAATTAATGCTGTCTGGTAGTAAAGCTGCACTTTTGACTTTCACTATTTTGAAAATGGTAAACCATGACCGTTTGTCTGTTATTCTGCTACGTAGGATTAACAAAAGGAGTGTCATATATCAAGGAAACGCTGGACTTCAGTTCCCATCAGTCACTGCACTGCACTACATGTCACATGACCACCTGCACCTGATTCACGTTTGTTAATGAGCACACTTGTGTATATATAGCCATTGTCTGCACTGTTTCCATGTCTTTCGTTTGTCTTAGACAACCGTATTTCATGTTACCATGTTTCTTGAGCTTGTTAGTTTATGTTTAGTTTTTGTCACAGTTTACTCCAAATTGTCTTAGTGTCTTTGTTTTGTTGTTTATTTAATAAACTATTTGAAAATCTGCGATTGCTTCCGCATCAATCTTGAACAAGGAGCAGCTGGATTTAGCATTGTCAGCCTATTAAGAGGTCTATAATTAAATACGAATATTATATTTATTATATAAATATAATTAAAACCCTTTTTAGGAAGCCATTTAAAATTCTCCAAGGATCTCAGCTGGAGATCCTCATACTCCCCCTATTCATAATGGTGGTCACACTCTTGACCTCATACTAACATACGGACTAAGTATAGAAAATATTATAATTTTTCCGCAGTCTGAAGTTGTCTCAGACCATTATCTTATCTCGTTCATAATACATATTGATCATAATATTTCCACCTCGCCTCGCTACCGCATAAAATGTACCTACACATCAGCTACTGCACCAAGCTTCATAAATAACCTTGCAGAAACATCAATTAGATTTGGATCACCGTCAGATCCCATAGAACTCGATCAGGCGACTGAAAGCTTGGAGTCAACACTCCGCTACACGTTAGATAGAGTGGCTCCACTCAAAAGAAAAATAATTAGAGAGAAAAAATTAGCACCCTGGTATAACGATCAAACGCGAACCTTAAAACAGACATCTCGACAATTAGAACGTAAATGGCGTCAAACCAAACTGGTGATATTTCAAACAGCATGGAAGGAGAGCCTACTGAAATATAGGAAATCTCTTGGCGATGCTAGAAAAATCTATTTCTCCACCTTAATAGGAGATAACAAAAACAATTCTAGATTCCTTTTCAACACAGTAGCAAAATTAACTAGGAATAAAACCACTACAGAGAGAAACACTCAATCATTACATAGCAGTGAAGATTTCATAAAATTTTTCATTGATAAGGTTGAAAATATTAGACGTGAAATACAGGCCATTAAATTAAAACCGGACAGTACTGTAACAAACCCATTACATGACAATGTAGTAATATCAGATCAATGTTTAGAGTGTTTTGCTCCGCTTAGAGAGACCGAACTAGCTACATTAATCTCTTCAGCCAATTCATCAACTTGCTTACTAGATCCCATACCTACATGTTTGTTTAAACAGATTTGTCCAGGAGTAATTGAACAACTTTTAAATATAATCAATTCTTCCCTAAGCACTGGCTATGTACCTAAATCACTTAAATTAGCAGTTATTAAACCCTTGATTAAAAAACCTGACCTTGACCCGCCTCAATTGTCCAGCTATAGACCAATATCAAATCTCCCCTTCATCTCTAAGATTTTAGAAAAGGTTGTAGCAAAGCAGTTATGCTCATACTTAGATAGGAATAACATTCATGAAATGTATCAGTCAGGATTTAGACCTCATCATAGCACAGAGACAGCGTTAGTTAAAGTAGTAAATGACCTTCTACTGACCTCTGATCAGGGTTGTGTCTCGCTGCTTGTGTTACTCGACCTTAGTGCAGCTTTTGATACTATAGATCACACTATTCTCCTTGATAGATTACAAAATGTTGTTGGTATTAAGGGAACAGTCCTCTCCTGGCTCAAGTCTTATCTGACCGATCATTATCAGTTCGTAGATGTAAATGGTGATTTCTCCATGTGTACTGAGGTTACTTTTGGAGTTCCACAGGGTTCTGTTTTAGGCCCACTGCTCTTTACTTTATATATGCTACCCCTAGGACAAATTATTCATAAATATGGAATTAGCTTCCACTGTTATGCTGATGATACACAGTTGTATCTTTCAGCGAAGCCAGAGGACAGACAGAAGCTTAGTAAAGTTGAGGATTGTGTAAAGGACATTAGACGTTGGATGTTAACTAATATCCTTTTACTTAATTCTGATAAAACAGAAATACTTTTATTAGGCCCATGTGTAGCTAGAAGTAATCTCTCTGATCACATGCTTACTCTGGATGGTCTTTCTGTTTTTCATGTACAGCAGTTAAAGACCTTGGAGTGATTATTGACTCCAGCCTATCATTTGATGCTCATGTAGATAATATTACTAGGATAGCTTTCTTTCATCTCAGAAATATTTCTAAGATAAGAAACATATTGTCACTACATGATGCGGAAATACTAGTTCATGCATTCGTCACCTCTAGATTAGATTACTGTAATGCCTTACTGTCTGGATGTTCCAGTAGGAATATAAATAAGCTCCAGTTAGTCCAGAATGCAGCTGCTAGAGTCCTAACTAGAACTAGAAGATACGACCATATCACACCGATATTATCAGTACTGCATTGGCTCCCAGTAAAATCTCGCATTAACTATAAAATACTTTTATTAACCTATAAAGCACTAAACAGTCTCGCGCCACAATATCTAAGCGACCTTTTGGTTTTATATGATCCGCCACGCCTACTTAGATTAAAAGATGCAGGCTATTTGACGGTACCTCGAATAGTGAAGGCTACAGCAGGGGGAAGAGCCTTCACTTATAGAGCCCCACAGTTATGGAACAGTCTTCCTATTAGTGTTCGGGACTCAGACACAGTCTCAGTGTTTAAGTCTAGGCTTAAAACGTATTTGTTTACTTAAGCCTACCCTGACTAGACTTTCTATTATACTAATTCCCAGTCCTAATAATCTTTTCTCTCCCTCTCTCCTTCTGCCGAGCCACCCACGATTTTATGGAGATACTAGAGATCCAGATTCTTTCTGCCTCTGGATGGAGCTCAAATCTTCTCTAATTCCAGACTGCTGGGACTACGGCTGCTCCTAAGGCCATACAGACTTCATATAAATCCATAATGAACTTTTCACACTAACTGTTGTTACCCAGATGAGGATGGGTTCCCTTCTGAGTCGGGTTCCTCTCAAGGTTTCTTCCTCTTAAAACATTTTAGGGAGTTTTTCCTTGCCACCGTCGCCACTCAGTGGCTTGCTCAGTTGGGATAAATTCACACCTTTAATATCTGTATGCCATGTTGATATTTCTGTAAAGCTGCTTTGAGACAATGTCTATTGTAAAAAGCGCTATACAAATAAAATTGAATTGAATTGAATTCTAACACACCCAATTCAGCCCATGAAGGCCTCAGCAATTAGCTGTTGAGGTAACCTGGGTACATTAAATGAAGGAGAATCCTAAACTCAGTAGTGATGTGACCCACCTCTGGTTTATAGAATATAGGAGTAATACATTGCACACAAACATGTATTACGGTTGTTCTAAATTCATAAAGAAAGCATTGGTTACTCTACCTTTTGCTTTCTTAACAAATTTCTGAACAGAGCCCACATTGTCCACTACAATGGCCTTGATAGTTTATATAAAAACTAGCCTGTCAATTCTGCTGACTTATCCTACAAGTCGTATTTCTGTCTATACAACTCTGGGGTACTTTCTTTCTCCAAATAACTGGAGAAACCCTCCTGTGCATCAACTTGAACTGAACCAAAATCAACAGTCTACATGTTTGACAGAAGCTGCATGAGTGATTCTCATACTTAAATGATGTGTATCAGCATTGGGGCATATCTGAATCAGACCCAGTGTAATAAAAGAGCTCTGTTTTGGAACTGAACAAATATAAAGACACAGATATATGCACTTGTGTATTCAGATATACCAACATCCTGTGTGACTGATCAATAACTCACTTGTGATGGGATTTAATGGAAAATTTCATGCTAACATCAGATCAAAAGCAAAATTATTGCTTTTCTAATCATTTCCATATGTTAGACAAATCTTATTCCCATAGTTACTGGTGCCTTCAAACCCAAAGTAGCAAGATGTATATTCAGTCATCTGAAACAATAAATACACCCCATGGCAATTGTTGGCTTTTTTGACATACAGTTGGGGAAATAAGTATTGAACACGTCAACATATTTTTCAGTAAATATATTTCCAATGAGGCTATTCACATGAAATTTTCACCAGACTTTGGTATTAACTCATGAAATCTGGAAATATAAAGAATTCACATTAAAGTCCATAAATAAAGTTATGTGTAATAAAGTGGAATGATACAGGAAAAAAGGATTGAACACGCTAATTGAAATGTATTTAATACTTAGTGGAGAAGCCTTTGTTTGTAATAAACAGCTTCAAGACTCTTCCTGTATGAAGAAATTAATGGGCCGCTGTATTCAGGTGTGATTTTGGCCTGTTCTTCTAAACATATTGTCTTTAAATCTTGTTCAATTGGATTCAAGTCAGGTGACTGGGCCATTCTGACACCTTGATTTTTTTTCTCTGAAACCAGTTGAGAGTTTCCTTTGCTGTATGCTTTGGATTGTTGTCCTGCTGGAAGGTCCACCCATGTCTCATCTTCAACATCCTGGTGGATGGCAGCAGATTCTACTCAAGAATCTCCCGGTAAAGGGCTCCATTCATCGTTCCTTCAGTTATATGAAGTCTGCCAGTACCATGTGATGAAAACCAGCCCCACCCCATGATGCTTCCACATCCAAACTTCACTGTTGGTATAGCGATTTTAAGGTGATGTACAGTGCCATTTCTTCTCCAAACATGGTGTGTCGTATGACAGACAAAAAGTTCAATTTTGCTCTCGTCTGACACTCTCCCATTATTTCATAGGCTTGTCCAAATTTGAGTTGTAATAAACTTTAAACGAGCTTCAACATGCCTTTGCTTTAATGGTGTCTTGCTGTGTGAGCATGAGCAGTGGAGTGCTTTGCCTATTGTTTTCTCTGTGACAATGGTACCTGCTGCCTCCAAGTGTTTCTGGAGGTCTTTCCAGTGTTCCTTGGCTCTTGGACTACTCTTCTGACTATTCTTCTGACTCCCTTGTCTGAAATCTTGCAAGGAGCTTCTGTGCGTGGCCGGTTGATGATGGAGTGATGTTGTTTCCACTTGTGGATAATGGCCCCAATGGTACTTACTGGAGGATTCAGAATTTTTGACATACGTCTGTATCTGATTCCATCAATGTGTTTTGCAACAATAAGGCTGCGAAGGTCTTGGGAGAGCTCTTTGCTTTTACCCATCATGAGATGTTTCTTGTGTGAAACCTTGGTAATGAAAAACCTTTTTATAGACCATCAATTTACTATCCCAGCAGATATTATTTGCACAGATAGGAGGAATAATTATTTACAGATTTCAGCTGATTCCTTGCCTTACTTTGGTTTGGAAAATTGCTTTTTCTCAGCCTGTTCAATACTTTTTTCCTGTGTCATTACACTTTTTACACATAACTTTATTTATGGACTCTAATGTTGTTGCAGATTTCTTGAGTTAAAACTGATGTCTGGTGAAAATTTCATGTGAATAGTCTCATTGGAAATATATTTACTGAAAGAATTGTTGATACGGTCAAAACTTATTTCCCCCACTGTATTTGGACATGCAAACATTTGATCCTGTGCACTCTATCAAATGACACATAAAATTGACATTTTGTAGTAATTTCCACAATATAAATGAACAAAAAAACAGATCAATCACACCCCTACATTTATCACACCTTCAAATCCATGAAATTAGAATCGGGTTTTCAAAATTGGGTGCCAGTGATTAGAACCTGTTTAGGGAGTGCAGGTGGAATCTGTCTTATTTATACCCCTCTCATATCTAGTGTCTGGTGTTCCCTTTGTTATTGAGGTGTGTGGTGTCATCATGACAAGATCTAAAGAGTTCTGTAAGGCCTTCAGAAAAAAAGGTTGTGGATGTCTATGAGTCTGGCAAGGGATTTAAAAACATCTCCAAATTATTTGAAATACATCATTCAGGAAAATCATCTACAAATGGCGCAGATTTCAAACGCCTGCCATTTTGACCAGGTCTGGCCATCCCAGCAAATTCAGCCCAAGAGCAGACCATCTTATGCAAATAGAAGTATCCAAGAACCACAGAATTTCATCACAGAAACTGCTAGTAAGTCTTGCAACTGTTGTGAAAGTGCATGCTTCTACAATCAGAAAGAGATTGCACAAATTTGACCTGCATGTAAGGCATGCCAGGAAAAAGCGTTTGCAAGACTACTGTTTGCTAATGAGCATATAGCCAAAGACCAGGCCTTTTGGAATAATGTGCTCTGGACAGATAAATCAAAGATGGAGTTGTTTGGCCACAGTAACAGCAGACATGTTTGGCACTGACCAAAGACAGCTTTTCAGGAGAAGCACCTCATACCAACTGTGAAGCACAGTGATGGAAATGTTATGGTTTGGGAGTGCTTGAAAATAATGTGAGGCTGTTATAAAACAACCAAGAAGTTATTTATGCTGAAGGGGGGCAATACTAGCTTCTGAGGCCAAGGGTGTACTCACTTTTTCCACAGATGCACCATGTCTACTGATATTTCTGTTGAATAAATGATTGAAAAAGCTAATTTTCCTTGTGATTTTGTTCAAGTATATTAACTTCATTAATAGGCACTGTTTCAAAGATGATCAAATATGCGTGTCCAAATATATCGAAAAACCCAACAATTTCCATGACTATACAGTGTACACACACACACACACACACACACACACACACAATCAATCTAAAAAAGATTGATTAACTGTAGTTCCCACTTCTTCCCAAAGGGGTTATACACCAGGGAAAGAACGGGAAATGTGGTAATGACGAATATCCCCACATTGTCTCCCACATGTGCATATGTATAATGATAAAAAAAGAAAATTCGGGAAAGGTTTATTTTATTTTATTATTATTACAAATTTTCAAAGAGTAGGTAAAGAAATCAATATAAGGTTTCATTTTCAGCATCTACATCATCTTATTTGCAGTTAACAATGTTTTAAAGAGTACTATCTTTTCTTTTTTATTTGTTGTGAAACCAAGTGCAACAGCACCACCAGAATGATATGAGGTGAGGCTGTGGGCTAGGGGTAAATGAGCCCAGAGCTTGTCAGGTGAAATCGACAACCCCAATTCCAAAAAAGTTGGGATGCTGTGCAAAATGAAAATAAATAGGAAATGTAAATAAAAACACATTGCAATGATTTGCAAATCTCTTAAACCCATATATTATTCACAATAGAACATAGAAAACATATCAAATGTTTAAACTGAGTAAATGTACCATTTTAAAGAAAAAAAATAAGGTAATTTTGAATTTGATGGCCACAACACGTCTCATAAAATTTGGGACGGGGCAACAAAAGACTGAAAAAGTAATTGTTACTAAAGAGAAACAACTGGAGGAATATTTTGCAACTAATTAGGTTAATTGGCAAGAGATCAGGAACATGATTGGGTATAAAAAGAGTATCTTAGAGAAGCAGAGTCTCTCTGGAGTAAAGATGGGATGGAATCTGGATGGAAGCATATGTTGCTTTAAACCTGTATATACCTTTCAGCATTGATCGTGCCTTTCCTGATGTGCAAGCTGCCCATTCCACAGGCACTAATGCACCAACATGCCATCAGAGATGCAAGCTTTTGAACTGAGTGCTGATAAAAAGCCGGATGGTCCCTCTCCTCTTTAGTCCTCTTTAGTTTAGAGAACGCAGCGTCCATGGTTTCCAAAAAGAAATGAAAATTTTGATTCATCTGACCACAGAACCGTTTTCCACTTTGCCTCAGTCCATTTTAAAAATGAGCTTTGGCCAGGAGCTTTGGCATTTCTGGTTTATGTTCACATATGGCTCCTTCTTTGCATGATAGAGCTTTAACCAGCATTTGTGGATGGCACGGTGAACTGTGTTCACAGACAATGAGTTCTGGAGGTGTTTCTGAGCCCACGCAGTGATTTCCATTACAGAATCATGCCTGTTTTAAATGCAGTGCTGCCTGTTACCAATTAACCTAATTAGTTGTAAAATGTTCCTCCAGCCGTTTCTTTTTAGTTTCACTAACTTTTCCAGTCTTTTGTTGCCCCATCACAACTTTTTTGAGACATGTTGCGTCCATCAAAATTGTTAGTGTTGTTTTGGTTTGAACTAGAGAGTTAAAGCTTTTCTGTTTACCGTGTTTGATATTCAGAGGAAACACAGCATGATCCCAATAGATAATTATGAGCTTGAAACATGAACTTAAAAAAAGTATAATCCAATAATGTAGCTTCCTGTCTGTTTTTTAGTGTGTGTGTGTGTGTGTGTGTGTGTGTGTGTTGCCTTATCTGAAAGTCTTAATGTATAGAAATCTATTTATTTTTAAGGGAAGGGAGGGGACAAGAATGAAGAAAACCTGGGCTACAGGAAAAACTGATGATGTTTAAAAAACAGATGTTTTATCCTAGGGCCATTCCACCTCAAGTACTCCAACACACGTTGCTCAACTGTTTTTAGTGTTCCTAAAAAAAATTCAGTGATTACCTCTATGTATTGACATTGCAAATTCACCATTTCTTTAAAAAATATTTAATTTTAAAAAAATATATATATTTTATTTGGTTTAACTACGATGGCCATCTTTGTGTTATGAAAATAAATTTTGGTTATACAGCAGTTTACAAAAACTTATTTCAGCTCAGGAAGGTCCTAGCTCCTTGGAACATTTTTTTTTTCTGGAGCACATTATAAGGTACATGTACAGTAGTACTATGGAAAAGTCTTAGGGACATGCAAAGAAATCTAAAAAACAAAATACACTATAAAGACCATTAAACAGTAATAAATGAAACAAAGGCAATATTTAGTGTGACGACCCTTTGCTTTAAAAAAAAAAAAAAAAAAAAAAAAGTAGTCTCCGGTAGAATTAATGCAGTTTTATAAGGAAATTGAGCATCTTTGTAGAACCAGCCACGGTTCTTCTGGAGACTTTGATTGTCTCACTTCCTTGATATTTTTGGAGCTAAATCCAGCAGACTTCAGTATGTTTTTTTGTCTGAAATGTGTCTATTATCACTTAATATGCTGCTTTCTTTATTGACATACTATTTTTCTGTAACATGTAATTTTTTCTGGAAAGCTAATGTTTGGAGATCTAAAATGTTTGTCACGATTCCCCCTTGAAGCAACGTGCTCTAAGCGCGAATGCGCGAGCACCTGCTTTTCCGTTGTTGGCCGTAGTGACATCTGGACACGTGTGTTTTGTTTATGTTTCTGTCATGTCTCCTCCCTGTTCCGTCATTGGCTGGGAATTCACGTGGGTCTGTATTGCTCTCAGCTGCTAGCAGTTTAGAAGCTGGTCATGTCCGCATATATACCGCGCGCCTCCCAGCACACGACGCGGAAGATTATCTTAAGAGTTAGTTAAGTTCGTATCGTATCGTATCGTATCGTAGTCATAGTCATAGTCACGGTCCATGTTCAAAGTTAGTTCGCGCTGTATTATCCGCTTCCAGTCCCTCGTCATAGTTCGTTTCTTGTTTTGTTTATTGACCCTGTTTTCCGTGACCACGACCTAGATTCCAGCCTTGCCCCGTGTATACCTGTTTGCCAATCGCCTGACCTCTTGCATGTTTGTGGATTACGTTTTGGATCACGTTTTGGATTTGTCTGCCTGTCTCTCTTTCAAATAAACAACTGTTCATCCTGCATTGCATCCGTCCTATCTCTGCACCATCACGATTCGTGACAGAATCTTCCGCCTAAATATGGATGCAGCAAGAGAACGGAGGAGACGCAGAACCTGGAAGTCGACGCCAACCGTCCCCGCTATGGACTCAGTCCACTTCCCACAATGGACATTTATGGGGCTTCCTGATCCATTTGACAGATTTTTCGGTGCCCCAGAATATTTCCTGGTAGATTGTCAATTCTATTTCTCCAGCCTGTCAGACCCTAAGCCAGAGGAGAAGCACTGGCTCCGATTCATGTGGTCCTGGTTCTTTGGATCGGCCCGTCAATGGGTGCAGCTCAAACTGGATAAGCACTGTAGGAACCTGGACAGTGTAGAACAGTTTGTGGGGGAATTCATAATGTGATTCGGGAGTCCGGAGGTGAAGGATGAGCTAGAACAACTTCTCAGGGGGGTAAGTCTGGCAGGCGAACTTGCCCTGCTGTTTACCCACTACTACAAGCAACTTCATGCAGAGCTCAACTCTGAAATCCAAGTCAAGCCTCCAGTCTCTGAAGTCCAAGTCAAGCCTCCAGGCTCTGAAGCCCACGCCAAGCCTCCAGTCCCTGAGGTCCAAGTCAAGCCTCCAGGCTCTGAAGCCCACGCCAAGCCTCCAGTCCCTGAGGTCTGAGCCAAGCCTCCAGTCCCTGAGGTCCAAGCCAAGCCTCCAGTCCCTGAGGTCCGAGCCAAGCCTCCAGTCCCTGACGTCCAAGCCAAGTCTCACGTCACTGAGCTCACGTCCAAGCCTGCTGATCCAGTTGACCAAGCTCTGCTAATATCTCAGCCTAATGACCAAATGCTGCTCACGCCCAAGTCTACCGACCCGGTCGCCCAAGTTCAGCCCACGCCCAAGACTATTGACACGCACAGCCAAGTTCGGCTCGCGCCCCAGTCTGCTGACACGCACAGCCAAGTTCGCTCAGCCCGCCTGTTCAGCTGAGGTCCTCGCTCAGCCCGCCTGTTCAGCTGTGGTCTTCGCTCAGCCCCCCTGTTCAGCTGAGCTCGTCGCTCAGCCTTCCGGCTCCATGGCAAACGTCGTTCCCCCCTACTGCTTCGAGGAGACCCACGCTCCTCTCCCGGGCCGCACGGAGACCCACGCTCCTCTCCCTGGCCTTACAGGGGACTTTGCTCTGCCTTCCAGTTCAGCTGGGGTCGTCGCTCCACTTTCATGCTCCACCGAGGACTTCGCTCTGCCTGCCTGCCCGGCTGTGCTTGTCGCTCTGCCTTCATGCTCCGCCGAGGACTTCGCTCAGTCTGCCTGCCCTGCTGTGGTCGTCGCTCTGCCCTCATGCTCCGCCGAGGACTTCGCTTAGCCTGCCTGCCCTGCTTTGGTCGTCGCTCTGCCCTCATGCTCCACCAAGGACGTCGCTCAGCCTGCCTGCCCTGCTGTGGTCGTCGCTCTGCCTTCATGCTCCGCCGAGGACTTCGCTTAGCCTGCCTGCCCTGCTGTGGTCGTCGCTCTGCCCTCATGCTCCGCTGAGGACTTCGCTTAGCCTGCCTGCCCTGCTTTGGTCGTCGCTCTGCCCTCATGCTCCACCAAGGACGTCGCTCAGCCTGCCTGCCCTGCTGTGGTCGTCGCTCTGCCTTCATGCTCCGCCGAGGACTTTGCTCAGCCTGCCTGCCCGGCTGTGGATGTCGCTCTGCTTCCCTGCTACGCCGAGGACGTCGCTCCGCTTCCCTGCGCCGCCAAGAACACCGTGCAGTTTCCTGGCTCTGCTTGGGACATTCAGCCCAGGGGGCCAGGGCCGCCAATGAAAGGGGATGACTCATGGCACTAAGGGAGGAGTGCCTTTGGGGGGGGGAGTTCTGTCACGATTCCCCCTTGAAGCAGCGTGCTCTAAGCGCGAATGCGCGAGCACCTGCTTTTCCTTTGTTGACCGTAGTGACATCTGGACACGTGTGTTTTGTTTATGTTGCTGTCATGTCTCCTCCCTGTTCCGTCATTGGCTGGGAATTCACGTGGGTCTGTATTGCTCTCAGCTGCTAGCTGTTTAGACGCTGATCATGCCCGCATATATACCGCGCGCCTCCCAGCACACGACGCGGAAGATTATCTTAGAGTTAGTTAAGTTCGTATTGTAGTCATAGTCACGTTCCATGTTTAAAGTTAGTTCGCGCTGGATTATCCACTTCCAGTCCCTCGTCATAGTTCGTTTCTTGTTTTGTTTATTGACCCTGTTTTCCGTGACCACGACCTAGATTCCAGCCTTGCCCCGTGTATACCTGTTTGCCAATCGCCTGACCGCTTGCATGTTTGTGGATTACGTTTTGGATCACGTTTTGGATTTGTCTGCCTGTCTCTCTTTCAAATAAACAACTGTTCATCCCGCACTTGCATCCGTCCTATCTCTGCACTGTCACGATTCGTGACAATGTTTTTGTACTGACTCAATAATGTAGAAGTCATAAAATAAAAATTTACAACAAAGTTTCTACTAAACAAAATAGGCTGCCTAAGATTTAAGAATTGCACAATACTGTATATAAACATACTGCAGATTCATGTTCCTTAGACTTAAAAGTCCAAATATAAAACATACCTGCAGCAGCGATGCCCAAGCACTACGGTGCCATCGCCACCCAGTGGGAGCATGAAAACTATGCATATTGAAGCAAGTGCTGTAGAGTAAAACACCTGAAATTACAAAGAAAAGAGTGTCAAAGTTTAATTACTATTTAAAAGAATAATAATCCTTAGGAAAAAAAATTCCAAAGGATTGCACACTTTCAGTGCTTGGGCCCTATAAAAAACTGGTGGTTTTGAAATGCCAATATATAGAGGTAATCAAAAAAAATTTTTTTAATTAAAAATGGTTGAACAACCAACTTTGTGTCATATATCAAGGAAA
Organism: Ictalurus punctatus; assembly: GCF_001660625.3. Lineage (NCBI taxonomy): Eukaryota > Metazoa > Chordata > Actinopteri > Siluriformes > Ictaluridae > Ictalurus > Ictalurus punctatus. The sequence goes on from NC_030441.2 coordinate 7,138,528, forward strand.
CGCTGGACTTCAGTTCCCATCAGCCACTGCACTACATGTCACATGAAGACCTGCACCTGATTCCCGTTTGTTAATGAGCACGTGTGTGTATATATATATATATATATATATATATATATATATATATATATATATTGCCATTGTCTGCAGTGTTTCACTGTCCTTCGTTTGTCTTAGACAACTGTGTTCCATGTTAGTATGTTTATTGAGCTTGTTAGTTTATGTTTAGTTTTTGTCACAGTTTATGCCAAGTTGTCTTAATGTCTTTGTTTCGTTGTTTGTCAATTAAACTTTTGAATATCTGCGATTGCTTCTGCATCAACCTTGACACGTGACACTTTGCAATTATTGGACCACATGAGATGGAATGACCCCCTAGTAAAGAAGGCTCTGTTAATACAGAGCACATAACATATATTTACTTATTTATTTGCTCAGATTAATGAAGGTCATATGATGGTGTCTGGTCATGCAAATACCTAATTGATAAAAATGCATATACAGTTTGTGTGTGAGTGAGTGAGTGAGACATAACCACTGTCAGGCGTTTTCCAGCTGTACAAGAGCGTAGACCATCTGGACATCCAAGCCTTCTCTGTTAATCAAGTCAGGTAAACAAAGTGTACTCATATGCTCATCCTGTACCTCTGTTTTTATTGATTTTTATTAGTGCCTGCACTAAGGCTTGCAGCAACTCCACTCTCCCTTCAGCTGTTTTTAAGACCTGGCTTCTTGAAGCTAAAGTTCCTGAAGGACTAACACAGTTAGTGCTAGTGCTTCAATTCCATATAAAAGGCAGTTTCATTGCTACCATCAAACATACAGACACGTGTACAACTCTAGTTTCATAATAATGTGGAATATTTAATAGCTTGCATGAGACTGTGAAATGGACACAGGAGCTGGAGGGATAAAAAACACCAAATCCTTTTTGAGCCTTCTCCAATAACATCTAACAGAGCTATCTATCAGCATATAGTTATAGATACTTCTACTTCAGTCTGGTGGAACAAAAGAAACAAAGGAATAATTTCATTCTAAATAGGTGTTATATGTTCTAATCTTTTTTATTTGTCAAGTATAATATTTCAGTCGCTCATTGTGCAGCCCAAATATTTTTCAGGTGTAATATTGTCTGCAGAATATTTTCTGGCAGCAGGAAATGTGCACTGATCCTAGTTATAGAGGATAGAAATAAGAAACTCTAAAATAAGCCAAGCGGAATGTTCATAAAGCCACCTTCTATGTATGCCTTAAAAATGCTGGTATGTTTTCAAATGAGTATGACTGAGATAGCCAGTGTTTTTGTTTTGAAACCTAAATGTCTAAAAACCCAGACTCAGATAACATGTGCCAGTTTTTTGCAGAGCAACTATTGATAAACTGATCCCATATTGTTAGCAAAACCAAAATGATTTAGTGTTTGTCTCCCTTTGCAGAGGAGAGCCAGGTATTTCCTAACCTGAGATGACACAATTGCCAAGCTCAAGGCTCCAGATTCCTCCCCATCTCCAAAAGTCTCGTGTGGGCCACATTAAGATGGATCTTACACACATCACTGAGGTCCATCATGATATCTCAAGTACCAGTTGCAGCCTTGTGGCCCTTCAGTGGCCTTTGAGCTTTTCTCTGTTACTTTATTTTTTTAAATGATTTCTTATACATTTAGTATTAATTATATTTGTTATTTTAAAAGGAGATATCATTATATCATTTTCAGCAAAGCCCAGATAGATGAAATTAGAAAACCATTTATATATGTGCAAAAATACATACAAAAATATGACCCAACATGATACTTAGTTTCTTCAGCAGCTTCATCACAACAATTTTGAATAAAGGTTTACAGTTTCCCCTTAAACCCAACTATTTATAGGAAGCCTTAATAAATGGATCAGAAATAGTCTTTATCTTTAGGTTAATTATGAACAGCAACCAAACCCATTTTTAAAGTGTCTTTTATTTTTATTATTTTTTTTTAATTTTCTTATTTCACCTTTCCGTTCATTTGATTGATTGCAGTGTAAATTGCTTAAATGCAAATTGCTTAAATTGCTTAAATTAAAGTGGTGCTTGGAAGTTTGTGAACCCTTTAGAATTTCTTTATCTTTGCATAAATATGAACTAAAAAATCATCAGATTTTCACACAAATCCTAAAATAGACACAGAGAACCCCATAAAAAAATGACAAAAATATTATACTTAGTCATTTATTTATTGAGGAAAATGATCCAATATTACATATCTGTGAGTGGCAAAAGTATGAAAGCAAGTGTGATCCCCTTGTGCAGCAATAACTGCAACTAAACATTTCCAGTAACTATTGATCAGTCCTGCACATCAGCTTGGAAGAATTTTAGCCCATTCCTCAGTACAGAACAGCTTCAGCTCTGGGATGTTGGTGGGTTTCCTCACGTGAACTGGTTGCTTCAGGTACTTCCACAACATTTCTACTGGATTAAAATCAGGAGTTTTACTTGGCCTTTCCAAAACATTAACTTTATTCTTCTTTAACCATTCTTTGGTAGAACAACTTGTGTGTTTAGGGTCGTTGTCTTGCTGCATGATCCACATTCTTTTGAGATTCAATTCATGAACAGGTGTCCTCACATTTTCCTTTGCTGGTATAATTCAGAATTCATTGTTCCAAATAGTCAAGCCATCCTGGTCCAGATGCAGCAAAACAGGCCCAAACCATGATACTACCACCATCATGTTTCACTGATGGAATAAAGTTCTTATGCTGGAATGCAGTGTTTTCCTTTCTCCAAAGATAATGCTTCTAATTTAAACTAATAATTCTATTTTAGTCTCATCCATCCACAAAACATTTCTTCCAATAGTCTTCTGGCGTGTCCATGTGAGCTTTAGCAAACCGCAGAAGGGCAGCAATGTTCTTTTTGGAGAGCAGTGACTTTCTTCTTGCAACCCATTGTTATTGCACACCATTGTTATGCACATCACACTATGCATCACATTATGTGCATTAATGTGCATTATATGCATCACATATAATGTGCATTATATGCATCACATTATGCATATGCACACCATTGTTATTCTGTGTTCTCCTGATGGTGGACTCATGAACATTAACATTAGCCAATGTGAGAGAGACTACTCATGGACAAATCTTGCTCTTAGAGTGATTTTTGTTGGTTGAGCACTCCTGGGGAAGGTAACAGTGGTTTTGAATTTCCTCCATTTGTACACGATCTGTCTGATTGTGGATTGGTGGAGTCCAAACTCTTTAGAGATGGTTTTGTAACTTTTTCCAATCTGATGAGCATCAACAACCATTTTTAGTAAATGGTAAAAAGTCTGCACTTATATAGCGCTATGGATAAAAGCTGTGTGGATATATGCAGGTGAGCCAGACACTGACACATTTTTCAGTGTTTTTCTTCTGTTGTACTGTTTTGCTTTAATACAATTATAGAGTTCATTCAATTGTGGCTAAATGAGGATATGACATGCAACATGTTGCTGGAACCCCACTCTACCATGTCTGACGTTAACAAAGAATGTGTAATTTGGTACTTAGCAGTGAGCCTGAACTTCTGGTAAACAAGAACTAGTAGTCAGCCTCACATAACACAGCTGGCTAGAGGAGTCACTGCTAGAAAAGCATCATCCAAATATGTCTTCATTACAGTAACAGCAACGTCATCTAACAAATAGTAGACACAGACCATTCTGACCATCTGAATTGTTATAAAATGTCGAAACTGAATATTGTTCAGTAGACATATTCAAGGATATTACAGCATGCAGGCAAATACTCTATATACAAACATCTCTATGAACTTAGTTAAACAGGTCAACAACCACTCCAGCTGACCTATTTTACCATTTTGCATACTTCCCAAAAAGTTCTCGCAATTTCTTCCCATCCTCCCTCTCAGCCCACATCTCAGATCCCTCTACGAATCACAGAAAATTCAAGCACATTTGTGTGACATTTGTTTATTTTATTTTCATCAAATGTTCTGTTTGTCAGGCCAGGCAGTGGCCAAAACAGCTCTAACTTTACTTCTACCACCCTCTAATAGGTGGAAATCCCCTGGCAATAGAGTAAACTGCACATGATAGAAAAATTGCACATTGGAACAGATGTAGTGTATCTTTGATTTTCTCTCTCTCTCTCTCTCTCTCTCTCTCTCTCTCTCTCTCTCTCTCTCTCTCTGTCCCTCCATTTCTTCGCTGTATGAAAATAATGACTAATGTTTGCACGTAGGAGTCTCTTCCGAGAACCAAAATGCTGTTTTTTTTATTTTATTATTTTTTTTTATTAGAGGACCAGGAAATCTACAAAACAGGCAACTGCAAGTAAAAAAAACATTGTGTTTGTTAGGGTTGGGATCCCACTAAAGTTCCTTACTACATGTGTACTTTCTCATTAAGGATTAGTTTTGCAATACAATTGTTTTGATATATTTTAACGCCAATGGGGAAAAATTGATTTTCTCTTTCAAACAGGGTAAAAGGAATCTAGCCAGTACATTTTCTCCATTAAATATTTGTTTTGTAGCATTCTGAAAGCACTACTCAAAAATGCATTCTCTGCCTTAGGGACTTTCATCTTGCTTTTAAAGGGAGTCTTAAGAGCCATAACAAGCAATAAGTTGTAAAACAATAAAAAAATAAAATAATAAACAAATAAATAAAAATCTTAACATTATATTATTATTGGATAAGGGCAGTCTGCAAAGTCAATTAGCAATTTCAGTATATGCTCTGTAAAAAAAAAACAATGGCAAGAATATTTCCAACTGTGGTGTTCAAAAATTGGTTACTTGTTACAAAAAAACAAAGCCTGATGTATTAGCATGAATAAAACACAGACAATAGTGAATAATGACAATGATGGTTAGCAACTTTAACATTAAAAGACAGCTAGAACCCACAAACAGCTAGAACAACGTTCATATGCATTTACAGTTTTGTTTGACACAGAGACTTCAATTACAATTGATTCAAAAAGTGCAAGAAAAGTATTGATAAATTGTTTTCTGTGGTTATTGATGTAATTTCTTAATTCATTAATATTATTTTTTTTATTTCAATGTCTTTGTGTTATCCAGTGTAGCTGTGTGCAGGCATACATCACTGCAGGACACAATATGTAACTGCAGACAGCTAGGTTCATCTATTGGATGTAATTTTTTTTTAGGTAAGTTGCTTACACCAGTGTGAATGATTGAATCTACAGTAAATAATTGATGAACTGCATGAACAGCAACAAGTCTGCAGATTCAAAAAAACTGCAGGCTCAGTAAAGTGACCTTCTGTCTGTTTATCCTTTGGCTTAGCACTGTACATTTATGTTGGGCTTCTAAGAAACAGTTAAGCCACCCACAATCCATGACCCTTGGGGCTCCCAGCTGGTCTCAATTTTCTGTCCAACATCACAGATGTTGCTGAGGATGAGCTCCTATTGGCCTTGGCTTTTTACACCACAGTTAATACTGTGAGTCAATTTTTTAAAGGATCAATAGAAATTTTAGGTTGGACAAGATCATTCAAGCAACACAAGTGTTTCTTGTGTTTATGTCCACAGTTTTCAGTGTATTTTCTTTTCGAAGTTATGTACTTTCCCCATGATTACACAATAAAAATATACAGTATCTCACAAAAGTGAATACACCCCTCACATTTTTGTTAATATTTGATTATATATTTTCATGTGACAACACTGAAGAAATCACACTTTGCTACAAGGTAAAGTAGTGATTGTACAGCTTGTATAACAGTGTAAATTTGCTGTCCCCTCAAAATAACTCAACACACAGCCATTAATGTCTAAACCGCTGGCAATAAAAGTGAGTACACCCCTAAGTGAAAATTTCCAAATTGGGCCCAATTAGCCATTTTCCCTCCTTGGTGTCATGTGACTTGTTAGTGTTACAAGGTCTCAGGTGTGAATGGAGAGCAGATGTGTTAATTTTGGTGTCATCGCTCTCACACTCACTCATACTGGTCACTGGAAGTTCAACATGGCACCTAATGGCAAAGAACTCTCTGAGGATCTGAAAAAAAGAATTGTTGCTCTACATAAAGATGGCCTAGGCTATAGGAAGTTTGCCAAGACCTTGACACTGAGCTGCAGCATGGTGGCCAAGACCATACAGCTATAAACCGCTGTAGGACAGGTTCCACTCAGAACAAGCCTCGCCATGGTCAACCAAAGAAGTTGAGTGCACGTGCTCAGCGTCATATCCAGAAGTTGTCTTTGGGAAATAGATGTATGAGTGCTGCCAGCATTGCTGCAGAGGTTGAAGGGATGGGGGGTCAGCCTGTCAGTGCTCAGACCATACGCCGCACACTGCATCAAATTGGTCTGCATGGCTGTCGTCCCAGAAGGAAGCCTATTCTAAAGATGATGCAAAAGAAAGCCCACAAACAGTTTGCTGAAGTCAAGCAGACTAAGGACATGGATTACTGGAACCATGTCCTGTGGTCTGATGAGACCAAGATAAACGTATTTGGTTCAGATGGTGTCAAGCGTGTGTGGCAGCAACCAGGTGAGAAGTACAAAGACAAGTGTGCCTTGCCTACAGTCATGCATGGTGCTGGGAGTGTCATGGTCTGGGGCTGCATGAGTGCTGTCGGCACTGGGGAGCTACAGTTCATTGAGGGAACCATGAATGCCAACATGTACTGTGACATACTGAAGCAGAGCATGATCCCAGCACACCTCCAAGATGACCATTGCCTTGCTAAAGAAGCTGAGGGTGAAGGTGATGGACTAAACCCTATTGAGCATCGGTGTGGAATCCTCAAACGGAAGGTGGAGGAGCACAAGGTCTCTAATATCCACCAGCTCTGTAATGTCGTCATGGAGGAGTGGAAGAGGATTCCAGTGGCAACCTGTGAAGATCTGGTGAGCTACATGCCCAAGAGGGTTAAGGCAGTGCTGGAAAATAATGGTGGCCACACAAAATATTGATACTTTGGGCCCAATTTGGAAATTTTCACTTAGGGTTGTACTCACTTTTGTTGCCAGCGGTTTAGACATTAATGGCTGTGTGTTGAGTTATTTTGAGGGGACAGCAAATTTACACTTTTATACAAGCTGTACACTCACTACTTTACATTGTAGCAAAGAGTCATTTCTTTAGTGTTGAAAGATATAATCAAATATTTACAAAAATGTAGATGTCTATTGTCTTGTGTTGTTGCATTGTTGGTACATAACATTGCAAGCATTTGTGTGGTCAATTAATGTATCTAGCAACTATATAACACAGTTCCCATGTACAGTACTGTGCAAAGAAATGCTGTAATAATGAAATTAAACGTTTCTCCATTAAAAAAACACTACAAAAAGCAGTAAACAGTAATAAATGAAACAAAGGCAATATTTAGTGTGACAACCCTTTGCTTAAAAAAAAGAGTAGTCTCTAGTAGAATGAGTGCAGTTTTATAAGGAAATTGAGCATCTTTGCAGAACCAGTCAAGGTTCTTCTGGAGACTTTGTTGCTCTTGCTTCTTATTTTTGTAGCAAAATCCAGAAGCCATCATTATGTTTTTTGTCTGAAAAGTGTCTCTTACCACTTAATATACTGGTTTCTTTACTGACAGACAAACATTTTTTCTGTAACCTTAAATTTTGGGGTGGAAAACAAATTTTTGGAAATCTAACATGTTTTTGTACTGACTCCATAATGTAGTAATAAATAAGAATCAATAACAAAGTTTGTACTAAACAAAATAGGGTGCGTAAGACTTTTGCACAGTACTGTACATGTAGATTTCATATGGAGGTAATATAAAGTTACAGACTGATGTTGGGGGGCGCCTTACAGTTATAGACTTATAGTTTATGTGTAACTACACAGGCACCAGACAACATTTGTGCTTTGAACAGATCATGAAAAACCCTAACCCTTGCCATCTTTCACAGATTTATTCAGTTTTCTACACTTTGGAAACTTTTTACATTGGCTCTCAGCTCTGGTCATTTGGCCGATGTTGGGCTTCATCTTCCTAGGTGGAAACTTAGCTTTGAATCCCATGAACCCTCTTTTTCTTGTTGGTACAGTTACTGAGTCATTCATCACACCCTCTGCTCAGCAAGCCTTCGGTTTCACCACAATGACAACCTCAAGGCAACCATATTTTCTATATGCAAGGTCAATGGCGTTAACATTAATTGTTCTTGTTCTGTGTTGTGAAGATGAGGTTTTCTTCTTGTGGTATAGTGGAACTCCTCCTAAAACCCACATCATGCAATGTTTGCATCAGCACATTGCAACCCCCTCCCCTTCCTCCTCCTTCTTTTCTTTTAGAGTATGAAGTATCTTACATGTTACATTCTGAAAATTTGCATCTCCCTTGGCCACAAGGAGCTGGAGCTACATCTGAACCACTTAAGCAATTTGGACAGAAGACCTGAGTGGACTTCCCTAAGTGCAATGTCAGAGGCGAATCTGGCAAAGATATCTACCCTGCAAGGATGAAAGTGAGTCACCGGCAACTGGGCCATAAAACCACAGGAAGGAAAAGGCCTTGCCTGAAGTGCCAAAATCACCCACTTCCCTCCCCGGCCTTATCTCTCTCTTTATTTATTTATTTATTTATTTATTTTTTACAAATTGAACAGGAAGCCATTTTGAGTCAAACCCCATAGGTGGGAATGAAACAAAGTGACAGATACCAACTGAAGTTGGCACTAGTCCAGTCAAGATAACTGGCACAAAACCATAAAAGTAACAAGTACTGAAATGACTGGGGTTTTCTGCTGCCAACTCATAATTCTTCTTGTCTCCAGCATTAACAAAATCTTTACATGTAAGAGCAGAACCAATGGAGAAATTACAAAAGAAGATCAGTAAACTAAAGGAGAAGCTACTAGCACAGCTGTTCCCCTCATTTGAAAGGAAGGATTCTTCAGGTGTCTCAGGGGAAGCGACCCAGCACACACAGCATAAGCAAACCATCATGGAGTAGATGGAGGTCAACATGACAGCACTCAAGAAGTCTGCTTAGCAGTCAGCCTCAACACTGTGAGCCCAAAGAGTTCACTGTAATATCTCTTGATAGTAAGTTGTATTTCAGTTCTTTGGATGGCAGGTTTTACAGGAAAATAACTTCAACAATAACTTGAGATGCACAGGTTATTGAGGTTTAGACTGCCAATGTCATGTCTGCTCATGTGATTACATTTGATTTGAATTACTTTACACAGGGGGCTTATTCAGTATTTTCAAAGAGTGCTTTAACACATTCTAGGGTTGGGGATGTCGGCTGTTCGATCTAACAGACACTTGATGTGGGTGGACTTATTCCTTCAGATTTGCCATTGTATTTATTCAGAAATCATTTAAAAAATATATTTAATTGTAGGTGAACTCCTGGGCAGTATGAGGTATATTTAAAATTAAATGTGGAAGCAGTGCTGAGGCAACAGAGAACAAATTTAACTGCCATTAATGACCAGTGGAATAAAGTGCCAGAGTTGGATTCTAGCCAGGGCTGATCACCACTAGCTACTGTAGGACTCAGGTTACCTCTAGCCTCCAAGCCACAAATAGATAGCATTATTTACTGGTATATACAGTGCCCTCCACTAATATTGGCACCCTTGGTAAATATGAGCAAAGAAGGCTGTGAACAATTGTGTTTATTGTTTAACCTTTTGATCTTTTGTTAAAAAAAAAAAATCACAAAAATACTCTGCTTTCATGTAATTGCAAATATAAATTACAATTGCAAATATAAAAAATATCTTTGAAAAATGTAGATGTGCAACACTTATTGGCACCCTTTTAGTCAATACTTTGTGCTACCTCCCTTTGCCAAGATAACAGCTCTGAGTCTTCTCCTATAATCCCTGATGAGGTTGGAGAACACAGGGCAAGGGATATGAGACCGTTCCTGTCACGATCCGGTCTAGGTCAGGCCGCAACATACAATAAAATTAAAAAAAGAAAAGGGTTGGCGAGACCAAGATTGTGTTTACTTTGTTTTATTCTCCAGACGGAGCACCTGTTATGTATATAGTGGTTCACACTTCAGAAGCCGGCCAGGCATAAACAATAAACAAAAATACACTCTAACTTTACCAAAAGAAAACTAACTAAACTACAAGAAAAGAAAACAAAATACACCATCTTCCCTCACTACCTAGCCAACCCAAAACCAGGAGAAAAGTAGAATCAACACAAATGGCGCCGACTTCCTACAAACCACTCTTAACTGTGCACTATTTATAGAGGTGACTATTAGTGTGTTAATTAACAAAATAATATATACATATATACACAAGTGTATCTCACAAATCGTATAGGAACTGAAGAGCCAACATCCATGGTAGCACGAGAGATATAAGGCTTGAGCATATTCACATGGCACACTCGAGACTTTCGTTTCCGGTCAGGGGTTTTCACAACATAAACTGTATCACTCAACTTAGACTCAATAACATAAGGACCTGAGAACCTAGCCTGGAGAGCAAAGCCAGGTAATGGCAGTAAAACCAAAACCTTATCACCCGCTTCGAATGTACGCACCACAGCCTTTTTATCAAAATGAGCCTTCATACAGGTCTTTTATTTTTATTATTTTTTTTTAATTTTCTTATTTCACCTTTCCGTTCATTTGATTGATTGCAGTGTAAATTGCTTAAATGCAAATTGCTTAAATTGCTTAAATTAAAGTGGTGCTTGGAAGTTTGTGAACCCTTTAGAATTTCTTTATCTTTGCATAAATATGAACTAAAAAATCATCAGATTTTCACACAAATCCTAAAATAGACACAGAGAACCCCATAAAAAAATGACAAAAATATTATACTTAGTCATTTATTTATTGAGGAAAATGATCCAATATTACATATCTGTGAGTGGCAAAAGTATGAAAGCAAGTGTGATCCCCTTGTGCAGCAATAACTGCAACTAAACATTTCCAGTAACTATTGATCAGTCCTGCACATCAGCTTGGAAGAATTTTAGCCCATTCCTCAGTACAGAACAGCTTCAGCTCTGGGATGTTGGTGGGTTTCCTCACGTGAACTGGTTGCTTCAGGTACTTCCACAACATTTCTACTGGATTAAAATCAGGAGTTTTACTTGGCCTTTCCAAAACATTAACTTTATTCTTCTTTAACCATTCTTTGGTAGAACAACTTGTGTGTTTAGGGTCGTTGTCTTGCTGCATGATCCACATTCTTTTGAGATTCAATTCATGAACAGGTGTCCTCACATTTTCCTTTGCTGGTATAATTCAGAATTCATTGTTCCAAATAGTCAAGCCATCCTGGTCCAGATGCAGCAAAACAGGCCCAAACCATGATACTACCACCATCATGTTTCACTGATGGAATAAAGTTCTTATGCTGGAATGCAGTGTTTTCCTTTCTCCAAAGATAATGCTTCTAATTTAAACTAATAATTCTATTTTAGTCTCATCCATCCACAAAACATTTCTTCCAATAGTCTTCTGGCGTGTCCATGTGAGCTTTAGCAAACCGCAGAAGGGCAGCAATGTTCTTTTTGGAGAGCAGTGACTTTCTTCTTGCAACCCATTGTTATTGCACACCATTGTTATGCACATCACACTATGCATCACATTATGTGCATTAATGTGCATTATATGCATCACATATAATGTGCATTATATGCATCACATTATGCATATGCACACCATTGTTATTCTGTGTTCTCCTGATGGTGGACTCATGAACATTAACATTAGCCAATGTGAGAGAGACTACTCATGGACAAATCTTGCTCTTAGAGTGATTTTTGTTGGTTGAGCACTCCTGGGGAAGGTAACAGTGGTTTTGAATTTCCTCCATTTGTACACGATCTGTCTGATTGTGGATTGGTGGAGTCCAAACTCTTTAGAGATGGTTTTGTAACTTTTTCCAATCTGATGAGCATCAACAACCATTTTTAGTAAATGGTAAAAAGTCTGCACTTATATAGCGCTATGGATAAAAGCTGTGTGGATATATGCAGGTGAGCCAGACACTGACACATTTTTCAGTGTTTTTCTTCTGTTGTACTGTTTTGCTTTAATACAATTATAGAGTTCATTCAATTGTGGCTAAATGAGGATATGACATGCAACATGTTGCTGGAACCCCACTCTACCATGTCTGACGTTAACAAAGAATGTGTAATTTGGTACTTAGCAGTGAGCCTGAACTTCTGGTAAACAAGAACTAGTAGTCAGCCTCACATAACACAGCTGGCTAGAGGAGTCACTGCTAGAAAAGCATCATCCAAATATGTCTTCATTACAGTAACAGCAACGTCATCTAACAAATAGTAGACACAGACCATTCTGACCATCTGAATTGTTATAAAATGTCGAAACTGAATATTGTTCAGTAGACATATTCAAGGATATTACAGCATGCAGGCAAATACTCTATATACAAACATCTCTATGAACTTAGTTAAACAGGTCAACAACCACTCCAGCTGACCTATTTTACCATTTTGCATACTTCCCAAAAAGTTCTCGCAATTTCTTCCCATCCTCCCTCTCAGCCCACATCTCAGATCCCTCTACGAATCACAGAAAATTCAAGCACATTTGTGTGACATTTGTTTATTTTATTTTCATCAAATGTTCTGTTTGTCAGGCCAGGCAGTGGCCAAAACAGCTCTAACTTTACTTCTACCACCCTCTAATAGGTGGAAATCCCCTGGCAATAGAGTAAACTGCACATGATAGAAAAATTGCACATTGGAACAGATGTAGTGTATCTTTGATTTTCTCTCTCTCTCTCTCTCTCTCTCTCTCTCTCTCTCTCTCTCTCTCTCTCTCTCTGTCCCTCCATTTCTTCGCTGTATGAAAATAATGACTAATGTTTGCACGTAGGAGTCTCTTCCGAGAACCAAAATGCTGTTTTTTTTATTTTATTATTTTTTTTTATTAGAGGACCAGGAAATCTACAAAACAGGCAACTGCAAGTAAAAAAAACATTGTGTTTGTTAGGGTTGGGATCCCACTAAAGTTCCTTACTACATGTGTACTTTCTCATTAAGGATTAGTTTTGCAATACAATTGTTTTGATATATTTTAACGCCAATGGGGAAAAATTGATTTTCTCTTTCAAACAGGGTAAAAGGAATCTAGCCAGTACATTTTCTCCATTAAATATTTGTTTTGTAGCATTCTGAAAGCACTACTCAAAAATGCATTCTCTGCCTTAGGGACTTTCATCTTGCTTTTAAAGGGAGTCTTAAGAGCCATAACAAGCAATAAGTTGTAAAACAATAAAAAAATAAAATAATAAACAAATAAATAAAAATCTTAACATTATATTATTATTGGATAAGGGCAGTCTGCAAAGTCAATTAGCAATTTCAGTATATGCTCTGTAAAAAAAAAACAATGGCAAGAATATTTCCAACTGTGGTGTTCAAAAATTGGTTACTTGTTACAAAAAAACAAAGCCTGATGTATTAGCATGAATAAAACACAGACAATAGTGAATAATGACAATGATGGTTAGCAACTTTAACATTAAAAGACAGCTAGAACCCACAAACAGCTAGAACAACGTTCATATGCATTTACAGTTTTGTTTGACACAGAGACTTCAATTACAATTGATTCAAAAAGTGCAAGAAAAGTATTGATAAATTGTTTTCTGTGGTTATTGATGTAATTTCTTAATTCATTAATATTATTTTTTTTATTTCAATGTCTTTGTGTTATCCAGTGTAGCTGTGTGCAGGCATACATCACTGCAGGACACAATATGTAACTGCAGACAGCTAGGTTCATCTATTGGATGTAATTTTTTTTTAGGTAAGTTGCTTACACCAGTGTGAATGATTGAATCTACAGTAAATAATTGATGAACTGCATGAACAGCAACAAGTCTGCAGATTCAAAAAAACTGCAGGCTCAGTAAAGTGACCTTCTGTCTGTTTATCCTTTGGCTTAGCACTGTACATTTATGTTGGGCTTCTAAGAAACAGTTAAGCCACCCACAATCCATGACCCTTGGGGCTCCCAGCTGGTCTCAATTTTCTGTCCAACATCACAGATGTTGCTGAGGATGAGCTCCTATTGGCCTTGGCTTTTTACACCACAGTTAATACTGTGAGTCAATTTTTTAAAGGATCAATAGAAATTTTAGGTTGGACAAGATCATTCAAGCAACACAAGTGTTTCTTGTGTTTATGTCCACAGTTTTCAGTGTATTTTCTTTTCGAAGTTATGTACTTTCCCCATGATTACACAATAAAAATATACAGTATCTCACAAAAGTGAATACACCCCTCACATTTTTGTTAATATTTGATTATATATTTTCATGTGACAACACTGAAGAAATCACACTTTGCTACAAGGTAAAGTAGTGATTGTACAGCTTGTATAACAGTGTAAATTTGCTGTCCCCTCAAAATAACTCAACACACAGCCATTAATGTCTAAACCGCTGGCAATAAAAGTGAGTACACCCCTAAGTGAAAATTTCCAAATTGGGCCCAATTAGCCATTTTCCCTCCTTGGTGTCATGTGACTTGTTAGTGTTACAAGGTCTCAGGTGTGAATGGAGAGCAGATGTGTTAATTTTGGTGTCATCGCTCTCACACTCACTCATACTGGTCACTGGAAGTTCAACATGGCACCTAATGGCAAAGAACTCTCTGAGGATCTGAAAAAAAGAATTGTTGCTCTACATAAAGATGGCCTAGGCTATAGGAAGTTTGCCAAGACCTTGACACTGAGCTGCAGCATGGTGGCCAAGACCATACAGCTATAAACCGCTGTAGGACAGGTTCCACTCAGAACAAGCCTCGCCATGGTCAACCAAAGAAGTTGAGTGCACGTGCTCAGCGTCATATCCAGAAGTTGTCTTTGGGAAATAGATGTATGAGTGCTGCCAGCATTGCTGCAGAGGTTGAAGGGATGGGGGGTCAGCCTGTCAGTGCTCAGACCATACGCCGCACACTGCATCAAATTGGTCTGCATGGCTGTCGTCCCAGAAGGAAGCCTATTCTAAAGATGATGCAAAAGAAAGCCCACAAACAGTTTGCTGAAGTCAAGCAGACTAAGGACATGGATTACTGGAACCATGTCCTGTGGTCTGATGAGACCAAGATAAACGTATTTGGTTCAGATGGTGTCAAGCGTGTGTGGCAGCAACCAGGTGAGAAGTACAAAGACAAGTGTGCCTTGCCTACAGTCATGCATGGTGCTGGGAGTGTCATGGTCTGGGGCTGCATGAGTGCTGTCGGCACTGGGGAGCTACAGTTCATTGAGGGAACCATGAATGCCAACATGTACTGTGACATACTGAAGCAGAGCATGATCCCAGCACACCTCCAAGATGACCATTGCCTTGCTAAAGAAGCTGAGGGTGAAGGTGATGGACTAAACCCTATTGAGCATCGGTGTGGAATCCTCAAACGGAAGGTGGAGGAGCACAAGGTCTCTAATATCCACCAGCTCTGTAATGTCGTCATGGAGGAGTGGAAGAGGATTCCAGTGGCAACCTGTGAAGATCTGGTGAGCTACATGCCCAAGAGGGTTAAGGCAGTGCTGGAAAATAATGGTGGCCACACAAAATATTGATACTTTGGGCCCAATTTGGAAATTTTCACTTAGGGTTGTACTCACTTTTGTTGCCAGCGGTTTAGACATTAATGGCTGTGTGTTGAGTTATTTTGAGGGGACAGCAAATTTACACTTTTATACAAGCTGTACACTCACTACTTTACATTGTAGCAAAGAGTCATTTCTTTAGTGTTGAAAGATATAATCAAATATTTACAAAAATGTAGATGTCTATTGTCTTGTGTTGTTGCATTGTTGGTACATAACATTGCAAGCATTTGTGTGGTCAATTAATGTATCTAGCAACTATATAACACAGTTCCCATGTACAGTACTGTGCAAAGAAATGCTGTAATAATGAAATTAAACGTTTCTCCATTAAAAAAACACTACAAAAAGCAGTAAACAGTAATAAATGAAACAAAGGCAATATTTAGTGTGACAACCCTTTGCTTAAAAAAAAGAGTAGTCTCTAGTAGAATGAGTGCAGTTTTATAAGGAAATTGAGCATCTTTGCAGAACCAGTCAAGGTTCTTCTGGAGACTTTGTTGCTCTTGCTTCTTATTTTTGTAGCAAAATCCAGAAGCCATCATTATGTTTTTTGTCTGAAAAGTGTCTCTTACCACTTAATATACTGGTTTCTTTACTGACAGACAAACATTTTTTCTGTAACCTTAAATTTTGGGGTGGAAAACAAATTTTTGGAAATCTAACATGTTTTTGTACTGACTCCATAATGTAGTAATAAATAAGAATCAATAACAAAGTTTGTACTAAACAAAATAGGGTGCGTAAGACTTTTGCACAGTACTGTACATGTAGATTTCATATGGAGGTAATATAAAGTTACAGACTGATGTTGGGGGGCGCCTTACAGTTATAGACTTATAGTTTATGTGTAACTACACAGGCACCAGACAACATTTGTGCTTTGAACAGATCATGAAAAACCCTAACCCTTGCCATCTTTCACAGATTTATTCAGTTTTCTACACTTTGGAAACTTTTTACATTGGCTCTCAGCTCTGGTCATTTGGCCGATGTTGGGCTTCATCTTCCTAGGTGGAAACTTAGCTTTGAATCCCATGAACCCTCTTTTTCTTGTTGGTACAGTTACTGAGTCATTCATCACACCCTCTGCTCAGCAAGCCTTCGGTTTCACCACAATGACAACCTCAAGGCAACCATATTTTCTATATGCAAGGTCAATGGCGTTAACATTAATTGTTCTTGTTCTGTGTTGTGAAGATGAGGTTTTCTTCTTGTGGTATAGTGGAACTCCTCCTAAAACCCACATCATGCAATGTTTGCATCAGCACATTGCAACCCCCTCCCCTTCCTCCTCCTTCTTTTCTTTTAGAGTATGAAGTATCTTACATGTTACATTCTGAAAATTTGCATCTCCCTTGGCCACAAGGAGCTGGAGCTACATCTGAACCACTTAAGCAATTTGGACAGAAGACCTGAGTGGACTTCCCTAAGTGCAATGTCAGAGGCGAATCTGGCAAAGATATCTACCCTGCAAGGATGAAAGTGAGTCACCGGCAACTGGGCCATAAAACCACAGGAAGGAAAAGGCCTTGCCTGAAGTGCCAAAATCACCCACTTCCCTCCCCGGCCTTATCTCTCTCTTTATTTATTTATTTATTTATTTATTTTTTACAAATTGAACAGGAAGCCATTTTGAGTCAAACCCCATAGGTGGGAATGAAACAAAGTGACAGATACCAACTGAAGTTGGCACTAGTCCAGTCAAGATAACTGGCACAAAACCATAAAAGTAACAAGTACTGAAATGACTGGGGTTTTCTGCTGCCAACTCATAATTCTTCTTGTCTCCAGCATTAACAAAATCTTTACATGTAAGAGCAGAACCAATGGAGAAATTACAAAAGAAGATCAGTAAACTAAAGGAGAAGCTACTAGCACAGCTGTTCCCCTCATTTGAAAGGAAGGATTCTTCAGGTGTCTCAGGGGAAGCGACCCAGCACACACAGCATAAGCAAACCATCATGGAGTAGATGGAGGTCAACATGACAGCACTCAAGAAGTCTGCTTAGCAGTCAGCCTCAACACTGTGAGCCCAAAGAGTTCACTGTAATATCTCTTGATAGTAAGTTGTATTTCAGTTCTTTGGATGGCAGGTTTTACAGGAAAATAACTTCAACAATAACTTGAGATGCACAGGTTATTGAGGTTTAGACTGCCAATGTCATGTCTGCTCATGTGATTACATTTGATTTGAATTACTTTACACAGGGGGCTTATTCAGTATTTTCAAAGAGTGCTTTAACACATTCTAGGGTTGGGGATGTCGGCTGTTCGATCTAACAGACACTTGATGTGGGTGGACTTATTCCTTCAGATTTGCCATTGTATTTATTCAGAAATCATTTAAAAAATATATTTAATTGTAGGTGAACTCCTGGGCAGTATGAGGTATATTTAAAATTAAATGTGGAAGCAGTGCTGAGGCAACAGAGAACAAATTTAACTGCCATTAATGACCAGTGGAATAAAGTGCCAGAGTTGGATTCTAGCCAGGGCTGATCACCACTAGCTACTGTAGGACTCAGGTTACCTCTAGCCTCCAAGCCACAAATAGATAGCATTATTTACTGGTATATACAGTGCCCTCCACTAATATTGGCACCCTTGGTAAATATGAGCAAAGAAGGCTGTGAACAATTGTGTTTATTGTTTAACCTTTTGATCTTTTGTTAAAAAAAAAAAATCACAAAAATACTCTGCTTTCATGTAATTGCAAATATAAATTACAATTGCAAATATAAAAAATATCTTTGAAAAATGTAGATGTGCAACACTTATTGGCACCCTTTTAGTCAATACTTTGTGCTACCTCCCTTTGCCAAGATAACAGCTCTGAGTCTTCTCCTATAATCCCTGATGAGGTTGGAGAACACAGGGCAAGGGATATGAGACCGTTCCTGTCACGATCCGGTCTAGGTCAGGCCGCAACATACAATAAAATTAAAAAAAGAAAAGGGTTGGCGAGACCAAGATTGTGTTTACTTTGTTTTATTCTCCAGACGGAGCACCTGTTATGTATATAGTGGTTCACACTTCAGAAGCCGGCCAGGCATAAACAATAAACAAAAATACACTCTAACTTTACCAAAAGAAAACTAACTAAACTACAAGAAAAGAAAACAAAATACACCATCTTCCCTCACTACCTAGCCAACCCAAAACCAGGAGAAAAGTAGAATCAACACAAATGGCGCCGACTTCCTACAAACCACTCTTAACTGTGCACTATTTATAGAGGTGACTATTAGTGTGTTAATTAACAAAATAATATATACATATATACACAAGTGTATCTCACAAATCGTATAGGAACTGAAGAGCCAACATCCATGGTAGCACGAGAGATATAAGGCTTGAGCATATTCACATGGCACACTCGAGACTTTCGTTTCCGGTCAGGGGTTTTCACAACATAAACTGTATCACTCAACTTAGACTCAATAACATAAGGACCTGAGAACCTAGCCTGGAGAGCAAAGCCAGGTAATGGCAGTAAAACCAAAACCTTATCACCCGCTTCGAATGTACGCACCACAGCCTTTTTATCAAAATGAGCCTTCATACAGGCCTGAGAGGATGCCAGAGAACTTTTAACTAACTCAACTAACTTTTAGCTAACTCAAAAGCAGTATGTAGGCGCTCACAAAAGGAATTAACATAATCTAGGACATTCCTAGTTAGGGGTTTCACTGGACTTGGAGACAGGAACTCTTCCTGTAAAACCTTTAAAGGTCCACGAACAGAGTGCCCAAAGACTAACTCGGCAGGACTGAAACCAAGTGATTCTTGTACAACATCACGGATAACAGGGGAATCCCTTCATCCCAATCTTTTCCCTGACCTAAACAGTAGCAAACAGAAATACAGTGCAAACGTAACAGTTCCTCCATACAGAAACTCTCCAGATCCTTCAAATTTCGAGGTCCGTGCTGGTGGACTCTCCTCTTCAGTTCACCCCACAGGTTTTCTATGGGTTTCAAGTCAGGGGACTCGGATGGCCATGGCAAGACCTTGATTTTGTTGACAGTAAACCATTTTTGAGTTGATTTTGATGCATGTTTTGGGTCATTGTCCTGCTGGAAGATCCAACCAATTTTAAGCTTTCTGGCAGAGGCAGTCAGGTTTTCATGAAATATCTGTTGATATTTGAGTCCATGCTGCCATGTATCTTAACAAAATGCCCAGGTCCTCTGGCAGAAAAACAGCCCCAAAACATTAAAGAGCCACCACCTTATTTAACTGTGAGCATGACATACTTTTCCATATGGCTACCTTTCTGTGTGTGCCAAAACCACCTCTGGTGTTTATTGCCAAAAAGCTCTATTTTGGTTTCATCTGACCATAGAACCCGATCCCATTTGAAGTTCCAGTAGTGGCTGGGAAACTAAAGGTGCTTGAATTTGTTTTTGGATGAGAGTAGAGTTTTTTTCTTCCAAACATCTTGTGGTGATGTAGGTGACTTCGGATTGTAGTTTTGGAGACTTTCTGACCCCAAGACGCAACTAACTTCTGTATTCTCCAGCTGTGATCCTTGGAGATTTTTTGGCATTCAAACCATCCTCTTCACAGTGTGTTGAGACAATATAGACACACATCCAATTCAAAGTTGATTCGTAACATTTCCAGTTGACTGGAACTGCTTAATTATGGCCCTGATGGTGGAAATGGGCATTTCAATGCTTGTGCTATTTTTTTTATGGCCACTTCCTATTTTGTGAAGCTCAACAACCTTTTGCCGCACATCACAGCTACTGTATATTCCTTGGTTTTACCCACTGTGATGAATGACTAAGGGAATTTGGCCTGTGTGTTACCTGAAATATATTTTTCTCATATGACTTCATAGGGTTAGCAATAATTGTTGCAAACCTATATTTAACAAATATTTATTTTTTTGCTAAACCTGTGTTGTGTTTGCAGTTGTTTGATATCCATGAGAGCAGAGAATTTTTGTGAATTCTTTGAACAATAACAATAAAAACAATAAAGACAAATGTTCGACATTAGTGAAAGGCACTGTAATAAATGTAGTAGGGCTGTGAGTCCAGAGACAAGGTCCTTAACAGAAGGTAGGCTCTTTAGAGTAATACTTCAGAATTGTTAATCAGCTGAGTTCACAGAATAACTACATTTCAAATCTGATATTTGTATGTTAAACAGAATGTGTATTTTATTCTTTTTAATGGAATGTGGACTTTGTATTCTTTTTGGGGTTTTTTTCTCCTAAGAAAATAAATTTAAAATTCATTGTCATCAGATTTAAAGTTGAACATAAAATACCTAAGGCTAAGCCATGATAACTTTGCCGGTTACTTTTTCAGGAAGAGATTCTGATATTTTTTTCTCCATATCCTCCACATTTTAATACTGGCTTTCACATACACAAAATTTGGCTTCTACACAACTTTGATTAGCTTATACTGTAATTAAGAAAACTCATATCACAATAACCCCTCCTTTATCACCTGGTTTGCCTTATTTATGACCTGCAAGTTGGTATCACTGTTCCATTTTCTCACACATGTTCCCATATTCCACCTTCCACTTCTCATATTCTGAAAAGGTCGACTGATTTTAGCATACATGACAATGACTGGAAATGAATCTGGGCAAAATCTATTCTTGGCAAAATCTATGACATTTCTCTTTCTAGAATGGGCGTGGCCAGTGTTATTCCTGGAAACGTACAAAGTACTTCCTAAACCAGGAAGTGTCAACCTTGGAAGCATCAAAGTAAGGAAATCAAAGTTACGTCACAACAGTAAAAATGTCTACATCACAGGAAGTAAATAATACCCGGATGAATCAGCATTACTGCACTATTAGATTGCAGGAAGTGACCATTAGAATGTACGTAAGTTCCTCTGATGTATTGTCACTGTGAGTTACTCCCTGTCCTACTTTCCCACCAATGATTTCATGTTTCAATGGATCAGTTTCCCACTGATCCTGTCATATAAGATTAAAAGTATTTGCTGGTTGCTAAAGTTTGTTGTCAGATCTGATAGGTGGTAAACATTACAAATTGTTTTGGTCTCAGGTTCACAATTAAGTGTTCAGGAATTACCATTATGTTATAATAGAAAAAAACTTTCACATTTTCAATCACTCCCAAATATTTCATTTCTTTCATCCAAATGATGACATCTAAGGATAAGCAGTGCTAATTAAAGCTTGTTGTCTAAATCTCTTGTTACAGTTGGAATGGTACTACCTTAAAGTTGAACTGTAGTGTGCATTTAAGTCATTTACAGCAACTCAAAGTTCCTAATTCAGTGCAGGCTTGATAATAAACTGAAATTTGGATCATGTGTGTAGTTAGTAGGACAAATATCAAGCTTTTCAGGACAGTGAGTCAACAGAATTGAAGCTGAGAACAGCATTATTTTTGAAAAAAAAACAAAAAACAACTACACTTAGTTTCCTGGGTTAAAGATACATCCTAAAGGTAAATAAGATGACAGTGACAGTCAGTTTATTTTTTGTTGTTGTTCTCTGATAGTAGTATGCAACCATTACTATAGACAGATCTACAGACATAGATCACTTTCACTTTCAACACAAACTCAAACCACAGGAAATGGATTTAGCAATCACTGATCATATATTTGAATGCACCATGGTATGTGTGTATGTTTAGCCATAGTATGCATAAACCTCATAAGGTAAACTAGGCTATTCCACTTTCCAAATCAACATTTCTACCCAAACTAATCCATCTGCTGGCTAAAGAAAACTGTGTCTTGGACTTCCTTTGGCAGATGACTTACGTGATACGTTTTCTCACATATATGTCTCTTGTACATCAGTACATCAGTTGATCAATACAATTTCTTGATTCTGTTCTTTGTGAGTAACCCAGATCTGAGACCTCTTCAATAACCCCTGGAAAACTGTACATCTGGTTAAAATTAACCTGCTGATGTAAACATTTATTTGTGTGTTGCTTTTCCTGATAAATCATCAAGACAATCACTGTTTTGAGAATTTACAGCTATGCTAATACACATAGGCTTTCTGCAAGCATTTAAAGAAATAGTTTGAAATTAAACTTATTGGACAAGTAATAAATTATATATCAAATTCAATTAAATTTTATTTATATAGTGCTTTTAATGATGCACATTGTCACAAAGATGCTTTATAGAAATCCAGATAAATTAAATGATATTTATAAAGTTAATGATTATATTATCTTTTATTGCTGACCTGTAAGAACAGTAGAATTAATGCCTTAAACTTGTGACAACATTCAGCCCATTTTCTCTCAATTTAAAATTCACATCCACTAGTCCTCAACCAGTCTAACATTACAAGATGTATAGCTTTCAGACTACATCCTTTAAGAGCTGCTGCTCATGCAATAGCATTAGGATTAGCTAACACAGCATTAGCTGGAGTCTACACATGACCTTATTGTTAGTCACGCTAATCAGTGTAATGTCATCCTTCACACCAAGGACCAATTATACTCTCTTGTGACTGGTGTTGCTGGGAATGTCCCATTAAATGTAAATTATAGTTTTCCATCTTCCAGTTCCAGGCATAGGCTCTGGATTTACCATGATCCTGACTAAAATAAAGCATTTACTGAAGATGAGTGGATGAATGACACTCATCTTCCATGCACAGAGAAGACCACACATTTGGCTGAAGCTGAAACTGGCTGTTGATCAATCTGTGGTGCTATCAGCTTTTGGTGGGAACTTTTCTGGCCTGTTGGATTACACAGCACCACTGTTTACATTGGTAGGTGATGCAGAACCTACAGGGTTTGTGCTGTAACCAAGCTAAATGATTCCTGATTAAATTTTTGTCAAGTAACAGCTTGCCCAAGGATCCCTCTGCATTCCTGGCATAATCCCTGACCTGCCTGCTCCTTTCAGGTTTAGACTACTGGGAGATACAAAGGAGTCTGTCTGACATCGGTTGGCATCGAGGCCCTACGTTGTGAGCTTAAGATCCTGGAGCAGGTGGGACTAAGACCATGATCACTGCAATGTAGGGCTCGCTTCCTGCTCCAGGTCTGCTGAGCTCATTAGTGGCTGTTGACAGAGGGGATGGGCAGGGTTTCCTGGAGGAAGGAAGTCAGCTGTGCAGAGGGACTCACATTACCTCTGAAGACCACTCAAACCTTGTAGGTATATTGACTTCTCTAAATTGTCCCTAGCAGTGTTTGCATGTCTGGCATCCTGTGATATTGGGCGTCCTGTTATATCACACCCAGTACTTCCAGAACAGACTCTTTGGGTTTCACTGAGTGAATCATGAGGTTAAAGTAGGTTAAATCATTAGGTTAAGAGTTGGATTAATTTGAGACTTTTACTATGTGCTATAAGCAACACAAGCATGATACCATGATTGGAAAGGGTCAGTTATAGATATAGCAGACAATATCACACAGTAACATATTTTAATGTCTCATCTTACTGAGTTCATATCCACATGGGTCATATTGTGCTGCAGTGCTCAACACATTTATACATTTCCTCCAGTTTCATGTGTTTCGACCTCAGATTCAACTTTATTCGTTTATACTTTATATAATAGCTGAAGCTCTAAATATCTTTATTTTATATAAATACATTTAAAGGGGGAAACTGAGTGTTTCTTGTCTTAATCCATATAATGTTTTCCTTTCAGCTAACTGCAGGGGGCACCATGGCTCTTCATGTTCTTGTGGGTGTCTTTCCTACAGAGAACTGAACTGGTCCAAAGTCTCTGTGTGGCCAGCTTTGATTTCTCTCTCTCTCTCTCTCTCTCTCTCTCTCTCTCTCTCTCTCTTTCTTCCTGTCTCTGGTTATACAGTTTATGCAAAGTTTTGACACATGCAGAGATTCTGCCAAATTTATGGTGGCCTGTTCCATATGTGCACAAAAATTAGGTGGTAAAGTCCAGATGGAATGTCAACAAATCCTATAGTGAACTACAAGGATGGCTATGATAAACCTCTAGAGCAAAACACAAGGCTTCCTGAATATATCATACATTATACACATCATGAAATTCTGTTCAAATCATAAACTTGGTATATGAATGTGCATAATTTTAAATATCAAGGTTCAGTGCAATCCATCTTTTATGTGGGTCAACATAACGCTGCACGTTTCCCTCCAGTTCTTCAATTCTGTCGGCAGAACATAATCTCCCCCTCATGTATTTTTGATATGTTTGAGTATTATCTTTACATGTTTACATGTTATGAGCTGAAAGAACAGGCAGGATGGGGAGGTTGTCTGCAGAGGGAGGAATGAGGACTATCCAACTAGGCTGCCTGACATGTAGCTGCCTGTCCAACTCTGTCTGCCTGAAACTGTGGACAGAGCATAAAAGCTAAATTGACCTCTTCATATAAATTACTCTGGATCCAAAAAATTGGCCAGTTGGCTTTGTCTGTTCAATTTTTGATGTTACTTTCAATTAGAAGAGGCTGCTCCACACGTGATGGTCAGTGTTAAATAAAATTAATTATAAATTCACTGGACATTTAGTGTTTTATTATTATTTTTTATTAATGCCGTTCTAAGTTCTATGATGAAAAGTGGAAGGTTCAAGATTGGCCAGCGTCCACAACCAACTAATTAACAGGCCTGCTCAGCTGCACTGAAAATGAAAATGACATCATTGTTTTCTTTTCCTTTCAGTATTAACACAGCTGCTTTCTCTTTCCCCTTCTTCTGTTTAAAGTTCATTTAAGCTCTTTTTTGTACCTTGAGATCCACCATACAAGTTTTTTGTATATTCAAAGGTCTAACATTCTTATTTTGGCCATATTTCAATCTGAGGCTTTAACAACCTACAGTAATGATAGCCAAGGAAAGTGGGTTTTATGAGCTCACACGAGGCAAAAGGTTAACAGAGAAAGGTGTGAGGTCAAGATAGGTTCATGTCTTACATAAGAATGAGGCCCTTGTGTGAGTTTCGAAGGGCCCAAGTGTTTTAGAAATGTGTGGAAAAAAAGGCCGTCTCTCTGTCAACTTATCTCCCTCCCACACTGCACCACTTCTCAGAAAACAAATGAAAGGGGGATAAAATAAATTGTGTGAATGAGAAAGAGAGAGTGAGAAATAAAGAAAAAGGCAAGCACTGTCAGTGTCAAGATCTGCATGCCTGGAGCATGTGCTGTGCAGATTTGAGCAGTGATGGAGAAAACACATAGGTCTTAGAGTTATGAACTCTAAGCTTTCCTATAAGAAAGATTCATACAGGGCACACTAGACCTTAAAAAAAAAGAATCCTAACATGGAGGAGCAGACTTATAATATATAATAGAGAAAGAAAGAAAAATCTATGCATAGTCAAAAACATTTGAGAAAGACAAACATTGCATTTACCATAGGCACCAAAAATGTATTAAATTTGCATATACATCGACATTTACAGTGGTCCTTGAAATTTTGTGAACCTTTTAGAATTTTCTATATATCTACAGAAATATGACTAAAACATCATCAGATTTTCACACATGTACTAAAAGTAGATAAAGTGAACCCAATTAAACAAATGAGACAAAAATATAATACTTGGTCATTTGTTTGATGAGGAATATGATCCAAAAATTACATATCTGTGAGTGGCAAAAGCATGTGAACCTTTGCTTTCAATAAAGCAATGACTGCAACTAAACATTTATGGTAACTGTTGATCACATCGGTTTGGAGGAATTTTAGCCCATTCCTCAGTACAGAACAGCTTCAACTCTCGGATGTTAGTGTGTTTCCTCACTTGAACTGCTTGTTTCAGGTTCGTCCGCAACGTTTCTATTGGATTAAGGTCAGGAGTTTGACTTGGCCATTACAAAACATTAACTTTATTCTTCTTTATCCATTATTTGTAGGAAGACTTATATGCTTAGGGTCATTATCTTACTGCATGGGCCACATTCTCTTAAGATTCAATTCATGAACAGATGTCCTGACATTTTCCTTTAGAATTCTCTGGTATAATTCAGAGTTCATCTTCATTGGTTCATTAATGATAGCAAGCCATCCTGGTCCAGCTGCAGCAAAACAGGCCCAAACCATGATACTACCATCACCATGTTTCACAGATGGGATAAGGTTCTTATGCTGGAGCACAGTGTTTTCCTTTCTCCAAACATAACGCATCTTATTTAAACAAAAAATTCTATTTTGGTCTCATTCATCCACAAAACTTTTTTCCAATAGCATATCCAATAGGCTTGTCCATGTGATCTTTAGCAAACTGCAGATTGGTAGCACTGTTCTTTTTGGAGAGTATTGGCTTTCTCCTTGCAACCCTGTGAACTCATGAACATTAACATTAGCCAGTGTGAGTGAGGCCTTTAGTTGCTTAGGAGTTACCCTGGGTCACCTCACAGACTATTACACATCTTGTTCTTGGAGGGATCCTTGTTGGTTGACCACTTCTGGGGAAGGGTAACACAGGTCTTTAATTCCTCCAATTTGTACACACTCTGTCTGACTGTCGATTAGTGTACTCCAAACACTTTAGAGAAACATTCTGGTGTACTCCAAACACTTTTTTCTGGCCTGATGACCTTCAACAACTCTTTTTCTGAGGTCCTCAGACATTTCCTTTGTTCATGCCATGATACACAGATCAGACTATAATTGACCCCTCTTCTTTAAATAAAATAGGGCGCTCACTCACACCTGATTGTCTTCCCATTGATTGAAAACACCTGACTCTAATTTCACCTTCAAATTAAGTGCTAATCCGAGAGGTTTACATAATTCTGCAACTCACAGATATGTCATATTGGATCATCTTCCTCAATAAATAAATGACCATCGTTATCTACCTTTAGAACTTGGGTGAAAATCTTGTGATGTTTTAGGTCGTATTTATGCAGATATATAGAAAGTTCACAAACATTCAAGCACCTCTGTTGAAACTCTGGTATCAAAAGCTGTACTAAGTTCATGCTATTCTCTGTTTAATCTGAATGTTAAATCAAGAGTGTGGCCACCATTATGAGTGGGTGCTATTATGTTATGATTAACCCCTAGTATAGTCACAAATGCTGAACTCAGAGGGTTTTTCAGATTATAAAAATTAATATTAAGGTCTCCAACAATTAATGCGTTGTCTGCATAAACAACCAGGTTTGAGATGAGTTCTGCAAATTTACAAAGATATTCAGAATTCATTGACATTTGCAATTGTTTGATATCCATGATTTTTCAGTATTTTTCAGATTTTTTTAAACAAAAGATCAAAAGCTCATATTTACCAAAGGTACCAATATTAGTGGAGAGCACTGTATGGCATGTCAGTATAAAGAACTACAAATGTGTTGAATTCATGTCCAGGTTTTTGTGTAATACCTAGAATATTTTATATGCGGCACTTTCTCCAGCACCTTCTCAAGTGTAATGGATACCTTCCTGCCCTAGCATGCCAGTCTTGCCCTCAAAACTGCCAAAAATAACCAATAAAGCCCACATTGTTTTCATACAGCTCCATGCCACATTGTGAATGATCATGTATGATAAGTGAAATTTCATTCCAGTGTTATTTTGGCAGGACTTTAGTATTTTGTTTGAGAATAAGAGTCGTTATGATTATATATCATAACGAATAAGAGTCGTTATGAGCGCATGGTGGCT
The DNA here is from genome assembly GCF_001660625.3 of Ictalurus punctatus. Classification (NCBI taxonomy): domain Eukaryota; kingdom Metazoa; phylum Chordata; class Actinopteri; order Siluriformes; family Ictaluridae; genus Ictalurus; species Ictalurus punctatus. Next base: position 7,166,701 of record NC_030441.2, read on the forward strand.
TAGTGGTTAGCACGTTCGCCTCACACCTCCAGGGCGGGGATGTGTAGAGTTTGCATGTTCTCCCTGGTCTGCGAGGGTTTCCTTGGCCAGTCCAAAGACATGCATGGTAGGCTGATTGGCGTGTCTAAAGTGTCCGTAGTGTATGAGTGGGTGTGTGAGTGTGTATGTGATTGTGTGCCCTGCGATGGACTGGCACCCTCTCCAGGGTGTACCCCGCCTTGTGCCCGATGCTTCCTGGGATAGGCTCCAGGTTTCCCGTGAAGCTGAAAAGGAGTAAGCGGTTGAAGATGGATGGATGATTATATCAGCAGTTCAGTGAAGGTATGATTCTACAGTATCCAGGCAAAATAATCTACTGAAGATGAATCTTGGGAATGAGCTGTTTTGGGAAGTGCAAGTCATTAGGATATCCATGTGAGTATAGCAGAAGATTAGTCAGAATTGGAGAAAGCACCGAGAAGAAGTACAGTAGGCAGATCTGGAGGCCAAGAGCATCTGACAACATCAGGCAGCAGGGTGTACAGCTCGACTGAGAGAGAGAACAGATCATTGGGGTTATTATAAGTCATAGTCTACAGTGATTTAAAAGGGTGTACATTGTGATCAGAGTGCAAGCAGGGACTCCGCAGGTCTAGCTGTGACAGCATAAATGAAAGGGAGAGCCCAAAGGTAACACAGGCATGGGGGCACCCTGGCACCTAAAGCACAACAAACCTGAGTAATCATGTGTGTGAGAGTGAGAGAGAGCAACAGCATCAAAACATCACAAATTCAATTTCATAATCAATGCAAAATTTTACCCGGAGGCAATGTAGTGTGGATAAAATAGGGATAATAAAGCTGCATTATGGACTGTGGAGGTTTGAAATTGGTCTATAGTTGGACAGCTGACAGGGTCTGATAACTGCTAGATTAAAATATTTAGGTATATAGCCAGTGCTAAGGGAAGAATAAATTATTTTTAGAAGAAGTTTGATTACTTCTGGAATCTAATACACAAGTTGACAATTTTTATGAGGAAATTAGCTAAATTTGTTTGGTCTCAAAGAGGGGAGCAAAACATCCTAATCGCTGACATAGTTATATTGTTATCAGCAGGGTTTGTTATTAAATTGTCTGGCCTTAAATTTATAGTCTGCCTGATATTTTCAAATTTGTCATTGAAAAAAATACAGGAAGTCATCGCTACCACATATTGATGTGTCTCTGGTGGTCTTATTATTAGTTAATTTTTTGCTACAGTATTAAGTAAGTATCTAGGATTATTTTTGTTATCTTCTATTATGGTGGAGAAATATGTTATAGCAGCAGTAAACTATTTTCTATAGTTAAGGAGGCTCTCCTTCCAAACTGTTTGAAATACTACCAATTTATTTTGATGCCATTTACATTCTAATTTTAGAGTGGTCTGTTTTAAGGTGAATGTGTGATTGTTATACCAAGGTGCTAATTTTTTCTTTTAAGTGGAGATACATTATCTAGAGTATAGCGGAACGTTGACTCTAAAAATTCGGTCGCCTGATCAAGTTTTGTGGGGCCAGGCGGTGATCAGTTGATAAGTCTGGGCGTTTATTGATAAATTACTCAGCATCCAGTGTCTAATAACTTTTATATAGTCCTCGACTTAATTAAGCTGGTGTCTGGTATCAAAAGAAAGGCCAGGCCTGAACCAGCAAAGAGATGTTCCCTTGACTCAACCAAATGGATGTTCTATCTAGAACAATATTGTGATCTATGGTTTCAAAACCTGCAGTGAGATCAAGTAATACAAGCAGACAAGAGACACAACCTTGATCAGAGGTCAGTAGTAGGTCATTAATACTTTAACCCGCACTGTCACGGTAGTGTGATGAGGCCTATACCTCATTTCATTTATGTGATTCCTATACAAGTATGAGTTCAGTTGCTGAACTATGACCTTTTCTAAAATCTTGAAGATAAATGGGAGGTTTGATATTTACCTATAATTTGACAAGAGTCAAGGTCATTTTCTTTTTTAATTACTGTAATGTTTTAATAACTGCTAGTTTAAAAGAGATAAATTAGTTGAATTAAAATTAGTCTATACTAATTTTAGAGTTAGAGTAGCCAATAATAATTGACTGTCATTTTTTATGGAAGTTTGATTGATTCTGGTAGTACGTGTTTAAGAAAATACGTGGGTATTAGATGTAGTAAAGAGATTTATGATTCTGAGGAAGAAATCAGTTAAATCTGTCTGTGGGATTGGGGTAAAGGATTCTAAAAGCTCCACTAATTTGGTTGTATTGGTCTCTACATAAGTAGGTATCACACTATTTGACTTTCATTAATGCTATGAATTATCTCTCTAACCATAATTTTTTCTTGATTTTTTTTGTGTGATGCTAACAGAGTACATTCTGTTGGTATTTGTGCTTCAGTTGCTGTAATTTTTATTCTTTTCCTCCTTCAATAAAATTTAGTCCAGGTGAGGTTAGTTTAGTTTTTGCCCCTTTGGGGAATTTCAAGGCCCTTTTTTTTTTTCATGTTCCTCAAACCAGTCTGGAGCAATTTTTGCAGTGTGGCAGGGTGCATTATCCTGCTGAAAATGGCCACTGTCATTATGAAATTGTGTTGCCATGAAGGTTTAGGTAGGTGGTACGTGTCAAACTAACATTCACATAAATGCAAGGACCAGAGGTTTCCCAGCAGAAGATTGCTCAGAGTATCACACTACCTCCACTGGCTTGCCTTCTTCCCATAGTTCATCCTGGTGCCATCTCTTCCCCAGATAAGTGAAGCACACGCCCATGACCCTGTCACTGGTTCAATGGTTGTCTTACCTTGGAGCATTTTTGGTAGTAATGTACTAACCACTATACGCCATAAGACCTGCCATTTTGAAGATGCCCTGACCCAGTCGTTTGGCATCACAATTTAGCCCTTGTCAAAGTCACTCAGATACTTATACTTGCCCATTTATCCTGCTTACAACACATCAAGTTTGAGAACGGACTATTCACTTGCTGCCTAATATATCCCACCCCTTGCCAGATGCCATTGTAACAAGACAATCAATGTTATTCACTTCACCTTATTTTATTTTTTAAAAACTTTTTAGGATTTTTCTAAAGCATTGTGAAATTCAGCCCACCTGAGTCACATTTAGGCTTAGGGGCCTCTGCAAAATTGCTGAGTCTCCCATCTTCCTCTCCCCACAGCAAAAAAAAGAAGTAAGTAAGGGATCCATCAGTTTCTGGTAAAGGCACAAGAAAATAATTACAGTCATTAATTGTGGTTCAAGGCCAACAGGGTAGTGGAGCAACATATACAGTACTTGCTGTATACTGCCAAAGTTGGGGGCATAAAACCAGAAAAAATGGCTCAAATACTGTGGCCTAAAGTACAGATTGTAACTTTAAAAGTTAATAGTTATTCAAAATTGTATTTGAGAACTGTAACTGTAGGTGAGACCAGGTGAAATCTGAAAACAGAAATTTCCCAAATTACTTGCAATCAGGATAAAAAGTTCATAATTTTTTAGTTATTTAGTTAAACAATATAATTTTGTCAACAATATAAGCTTCTTGAAGAGTTTATCAATTAGTGAACACAATAGCGGTGAGCATTTGTGCTTCCAATATGCACATGTGTAGATGTGTATGTAATCATAGTTATAAAGAGCATGCATCACTGATGCATTATAAACACGTCTAATGAGAGAAGCCTGCAACAGAGAGAAAGGATGTGGAAAAACTCCTAAGCAGTGGTGGAAAAACTTGATTGAAAGCAGATATCCTCTGACTGACAATCATGCAAATAAATAAAGATAGCTGTTACCCTCACACTGCAGAAGTTTTGTAATGCATGCAGCAATTAAACTTAAATAAATAGATCAGAATCACATTACAGAGACTTCTAAAAAGCAATGGGATTATATTCCAACATTTTAAAGGAGGAAGCACATGATAATTATCATTTTTAAGTAGCATTTATTTCAAGAGAGAATGGAATGTAAACAAGTAAAAAGCCAAAGAACAATGAACTGAAAGACACTAATGATAAGCATAACTCTAGCTAGGGTTCCTGGCATGAATAGTATTATAGTAACACATGGCCTTGAATTGAAAAAGAATACAAAAATAACGAAACGCAAAACGTTTTACTGAGGTTCTCTAATAATTGTACTACTCTGCTGTAATTTTACAATCAGGTAAACAGCCATAAGTAATTAATACATACATATAATTCTAGTTACTGAAATTACTGCATAGTGTTTCCCTATTATCAAGAATCACATGTGTCACCGTTTCTTCACAAAGAAAAAAACAGACATTGAGGTATGACGTATGGTAGACTGGCAAGGCTTCTGTCTGTTGTTGGGTAGGTAAAGGAATGCATGCAATTTAAACCTGTGAGTGCAGTTGAGACCTACAGACCTGAAAATTTTGGTTGTGTAAAATGCACATTTTGAGTCTCCATAGAAGCATAGGGATAATACAGCTAACACTAACCAGTGTACCATATGTTGCTTCAAACAATGTACATCAGCTTATGGGGTGACTGAATGATTTTATGATTTTTATGCTCCAAGTAAATAGCTAACGAGACATTTTAGAAGTTTAGTGTAAACGTTGAGTGTAAAGGTGTAATACTTAAGAGGACAATATAATGGTTTGGATATCATTTGAGTAAGTCTGCATGTGCAGGTATGGGTGAACATAAGAACATTCGTCTCAAAACAAACAATTTCCCAGTCGCCTCCTTCGAGTGGCACTGGGTTTAATTGTGTTTTGCTGTTATTTTTGAAAGGAGACCCCTGTTATGGCCTGTTCTTTAAATTAACCTTTTTTTTTTGAGGGTTCAACAGGCTACTTTGCACAAACATTTATGTGTGCTTCTTAGTACTGCTCTTGCATTTCTGGTTCATTCACTACACTTACAATGGCTGAATTTTACAGTCAGTGTCTGCAAGAGCTCTGGAAGATAAAGTCAAGTGGGTTTTTATCACTCTAACTTGAATACAATGGAAGGAAATGTTTCTCCAGGACTATGGTATAACAAGTAACAATACAGTAGCACAGTATACAGGACAACATAAAGTGCAGATATATGATAGTTTATGATGATTGCAAAATATACAATAAATAAACAGGATCAGGGCATTGCATGTAAACTAGACAAGACAACAGAGCCATGTTGTATGGCAGAACCAGTGCAAGAAGTCTGAACTATTGAAGAAAAGTGTAGCAGCAATATCAAGGGGTAGCAGCACATTTTTTTTAGAAACTCTGTATTCTGACTGCCTCAGGGAAGAATCTGTTGCAGAGTCTGGTGGTGGTGGCATGGATAATCTGATACCTTCTTCCAGATGGCAGGAGTATGAAGTTTCCATGAGATGGTTAGGAGAGGCTGTCCAAAAAACACTGGTAGACTTGTGGATGCAGCGGTTATAGTCAGTGGTAGGTATTGAAACCCAGCTGATCTTCTCAGCTGTTCTCACAATTCGTTGTAGAGTCCTAATTTTACATTTGTGGCATTTGACAGATTCCCTTATCCAGAGTAACTTACAGTAGTGCTTTAAAATCTCTATCGATAAATACATCCTGATACTGGTTCACTAGGTCACAGTCTAGGCAATCTAGGTCTAAGTATACTTTGAGTCTAAAAAAGTCCTGTGCTCTGAGACTGTACAGTTCCCATACCAGACAGCTGAACAGGACATGTTCTATTGTCCCCCTGTAGAAGATGGTGAGGATGAGAGGGCATAAATTTGCTATCTTCAAACTCTTTGAGACTCTGCTGTGCTTTCTTGGCTAGGCAGGTGAGGTGCTCTGTGATGTGCAACCAAGAAACTTTAACAAGAGCGCTTTAGACTCTCTCCACAGTTGCTCTGTTGTACAGTGTCTATATGATATAATATAATATCATGTCTTCCTGAAGACAACAATAATCTCTTTTGGTTTTCAACATTGTGAGACAGCTAACTCTTCATTGTTGCTGAAGAGGCCCTCAACTGCAGTATCATCAGAAAACTTGATTATTGATTAGAGATTTACTTTGCAGCCCAGTTGTGAGTCAGCAGTGTAAATAACAGTGGATTGAGCATACAGTCCTGGGAAGCACCAGTATTCAGTGAGGTGTTGCCAATCCTGATGATGGGATGATGGTAGTTGTCTTGAAGCACACAGGGGCAACTGTTTGGCTCATGTTGAAGATGTCTGTAAGGACATCTTCAAGCTGATCAGCACATTCCCTGAGCATCTGGTGAGGAATGGTGTCAGGACCAGCAGCTATTAGTGGGTTAACTCTGGCCAGAGTTTTTCGGATGGAAGTTGGGTTAGTCTTCTTTGCCAGCACATTATTCCATGCTTCAAACCATGTGTAGAAATCATATGTCTTGGAGATCAGCATCTAAAAAAAAATCCTCCCAAGACATAGCAGTCCCTGAGTTCACGATTGGTAGTCTAGTTTATTGTCAAGGGTATGAAGTTTGGAGAAAACATTGGATGGTAGGGCTGTATGGCTGGACTAGCCTTTAGTCTAGCCTGGATGCCCACTCACTTACTGTACCATACTTCCCCTTCCTCATGTACCATCTTCAGTAAACTCTCAGTACAAATCTCCTAGTATGGATGGATTACAAGTAATGATAGCACCTTATTTCTGAACCTGAATTGGCCACTGTGTGCTCCCACTCCTACTTCTTGATCAAGTAAATCATCAATGGCACATCAGAGAAAGGCTTCAAACTGTATGTTTTGTCATACATAAACAACTACAAAAGTAAGAAAATATCTATAACACTCAAGCTAATAGTGTTAGCCAGTTAGATGTTGGGTGCTAACAGGGTATCTTCAGTTGAAACTGGATATCACCCATGAATAACATTAGGTTTGAGACATATACGTTAAATTATTATGTGTGTATTTTTTAAATTAAACTTTATCATGTCAGACATATGCCATATGCAATAAAGGCCAATATTGCTAACACATGTTAGCCATGTTATTAGCATGTAAAATTGCTAACAAAGTGATAGTATATTTATAAATTGAATAACAACAGTAATAGTTGAATAATAATAATAATAATAATAATAATAATAATAATAATAATAATAATAATAATAATAATAATAATAATAAACCAGGACAATAGTCACAATAAATGTTTACTAATCTCATTTTCTCTTGAGACCACTATGGACTGAGAAGTTATGGAGAAGTTATGGAAGCTTAAAGAGCTGTGACATTTCTATGACACTGTATGCACACAGCAGTGCTCAGAATATTTAATCTGTTTCTGAAAATGTTCTATCTTAAATACCTTACAGTGGGCACTCATAATGAAGTGTTAGATAAGCCTGAAGATAAACCAGAATTTCTGTATCGCTATACTGACATATGTAAACAGTGCTCCCAGAAATGTGAGATCCACACTATTTAAAAACAGAAACACATCATAGCACTAAATGCAAGTCGCCTATTGAATCTAAATGCTGTCGCAGCACTTTTATCAGAGACCTGTTTCAGGTCTTCCAGTCCTGAAGTGTAAATAATACTTAGAATTTTGGCAGAGTTTGAGTTGGGCTGCCAAAAGAAAGGCCAGAGGAAGGTAAGCTATGTAACATCACAGTGTGGGTTTAGAAATCTGCATATGAAAATACGCTATTTGAAATTTACAGACATATCAAAAGAAACCAAACAAAACTTTTGATTACATATTACTATACACCTTAAGTTTTTTGTTATTTTTGAAACATCAATTCATTATTTTTTCCCCCATTCATAAAAGTTTAATAAAAGAGAATATGGCAATTTGTCCATTTTGCTGACACTGAACTGTCCATTATCACTGTCATACACATACTGTAATGTTATTAACTATAATAAGGGGCTCCATATGCACTATGTTAAAATGAAGGTCTGCTGTATAAAATTGCTGCCCTTGCATCTTACATTCCTGGAGTGGGGGTAGGGTCCAGTGCATAGAGACCTGTATGGCTTGCTGGAATTGGAGCTTTCATTTTCTACAATTCCTCTCTACAACTTCAGTAACATAAGGAATGGAAATTAGACATTATTATAGTATGTCTGTGAAAAAATAAATAGAGGATTTAGAGAGCCAGGTTTACATAGATTGTGGATTTACATAGATCATGCAAGAATTGGCTGAAGGCAGACATTTAGACTGGCACAATGGACTGTGTTCATCATGTACATAAACTAACCCTGAAAAAGTAAGTCGTTTAGAAAACCTTTCAACATTTGTATCTGAGCTCTATTTGATGGGATAAAAATGAGTGAGGCAATTCAAATAAATATTTCCACCATCTTTAAGGTGGTGTGTCCTTCACTGTACTTTACTATAGATGCCATCTCTACTTCATCACAACCTGTCCAGACAGAGAGCTGTACAACACAGCATCACAGAGATAGTTCTAGTGCACTGCTGCTTACAGTACCTAGCAGATACACAGTTGTGTCTGTTATCACTATAGTCTGTTATCACTATGTACAGGGCCATAGGTAGGGAGTTTTGGGCCCCCTGAAAAAATATTGATGTGGGCCGCACTGCCCTCCACCCATATCATATATGGTATAAGATATGGGCATGGAGGCCTACATCTACATATGATTTTAAACTTTTAAAACAATATCACTTTGACACAGTTTATTTCTTTCTTTAACACTTTTATTTCAAAAGTTTAAATGTTTATATAAACATTAAATTAAAACTATGGCGTTAAGCCATTAATTACTTCATATGAAACATTGTTTAACATCATCAAGCCATTCAAGACAAATTAATAAAATAATAACAAAAGACAAGAAATTAATATATATATATATATATATATATATATATATATATATATATATATATATATATATATATATATATTTTTTAAAGTACCAGTGATATAATAATATCTATGATATTTCCAGTTAGTTTGGGGTCTAACAGCTTAATTAGACAATCAGAAATTGAAAAGAATGCGGTCAAATGCAAAATAAAACCACTTACTTAAGATAATATGGTATTACATAATATATTGTTAAATAAAGCTAATAAATGTATTCATCCAAGAGAAACGAGTTGTATTTCTTGACAGTATTGTTATCTTAAAACATATCACATCAGCAGCCAGCAGGTCTACAATCGTTGTGACACGCATATCCATTTTTGCCAGCGTGTTATACAAACCATTTCTATTTACATAATAGTGCAAAAAGACAGAGACTTTGAACATGTAATCGTTTGGTCAGTGCACACCAGTACAGTAATGAAAAAATGTGACAGTACTGGCAGAGGGGCGCGAACCATCGGACTAAACCATTTTTAGGGAGGGGAGAGGAGATATGTGGAAAACTTCTTTCACAAGATTGCATGTTTTTGTGGTTTTCATTAAACTTTCAGGCATACATGCTGAAGCTGTAAAATATACATACTATAATTATTCATAGAGTAGGGGTCTATATAGCACTGGATTTGGTATATAGCACTGATTATAACTACTGGATTTAGTGGGTCCCCCTTTGCAGTGGGGACCCCTATAATTGTCACCACCTTTCACCCCACTAGCAACGGCCCTGACTGTATTCCACAGCAATTGAACACTTCATTAGTTCATTAGTTTGTTTTGCCACTGTCATCTCTAAGTGTAATGTCAACATGACATGCACTATAATTTCATAACAATTCACTGCAAGTCATATGCAAACATTCAAAGGCGTTCCTGTACAAATTGTGGCCTCCCTGATTCATACAATAGAACAAAATCCAACAATTATATCCTATGGAATAAATGCTGCTAATTCCATAGTACTCTGTATGGTTACTCTGTAGTGACTCAATCATGTCAATTATTATATGTATTATTGCAGTTGTGCAATTTAGTTTGACTGCAAAGTTGTAGAGACAGTTGCAGTTGCAGGAAATGTTTTTATTAAACAAGAGAGGCAAACAAAATGGTTAAGTCAAAAAACAGGCAAAAGTTTCGGTGATCAGCATACAGAAATGCAGAATCCAACCTCCCCTCCCCCGAAAACAGAACAAGATCATGAACCAGAAAATCATGCATAAGAAACAAGTCTTGGTACGTCACTGAGAGATACTTGGCGTCAAGTGAGTTTTTGTAGTGTATATATAAAGTTTTGGAACAGCAAGGCCAATTCTTTTGTTTTTTCTATACACTGAAGACATTTGGGATTGAAATGAAAAGATGACTATGAGACATTAGATCAGAATTTCAGCTTTCTTTTCCTGATCACATTCTAGACCTCAACTTAGAACATGGCATCTTTGGTGGCAGACAACACAATTTTTAAGTGAGTAAAAGTATTGTAACAGAGTCTTTTTTAAAGAATTTCTAAATTAAAGAAATAACACTTAATATTTACTTGCCTATCCTTGCTTGCAATAACGGCAACCCACTGACATCATCAAACTGTTCCATTCTTCTTTTGTGAAGAACTTGTCCATCAGCTTTTTCAGTTGTTGTTTGTTTTGGTGGGGTTTCTCCCTTAGGTCTCCTCTTCAGGAGGTGAAATGCATGCTCAATTGGGTTAAGATCTGGTGATTAACTTGGCCAGTCTAAAACCTTTCACTTTTTTCCCTGATGAAGTCCAGTTTTGACAGTGTGTTTTGGGTCATTGTCTTGCAGCATGATGAAGGTCTTCCCAATCAGATTGGATTCTTTATAAATTGGCTCATTCTGCTGCTACCATTATGAGATAGATCATTAATAAACATGGCCGCCAAGGATTTTAACTCACAGCCATCACAGACACTCTCATGTTCACGTTCACCTGGCTACTGATTGCACTCACCTGGACTCTATTACACACACACTATATATAAACACCATCACTGCACTCACAATTTACTATACTTTCTGTGTTTTTTTCACCAGTCATTACCATGCCTTTGATTTCTGATTGTTATTCTGGTTCCTGATTTTGTTTCTGGTTTTCTTGACTTGCCTTTGCCTCATCTAGTTTATGCAGTTTGTTAATTGCCTGTCCTTTGTACACACCTTGACTCTGTTTTGGGATTCCATTTTTGTGTTGATTGCTTTGATTATTAAAGACCTGTCTACCTGCATTTGTGTCCTCGTGAGCATTAATGACAGAGAAATTATCATCTGAGATCATGTCTACTGATCTCTACACTTGAGTCTCTACTTTGGTGGTAATTCACATTGATTCCAACTAAAATATAATCTATACCACCTTTCACTCCAACAAGTCAATTCTATTTTACATTTAATTTGTGCAATACACAATGTGATGCTTGAAGGGAACCTTTGCTTTGGAGCAAGTGGCAGTGCAGAATATAATTTCCCCTATTGTTTTTTTTACAAGCCCCATTTCACTCTTTTTATTATGCATAAATCAGGTCATTTTTGAGCATGCTAAGTTTTAGAAAACATAATGTTTTGTGTCCCAAACTAAAACCCTTTCTCCCAGTTAAATTATGAGCGTCATAGTTTTTGCTTATCTTATGGTCTCTCAGAGTTTGGGTAGTGTCATGCTAATGACATGTACATGACTCAGCTGCAGGTACAATGCATGTCCATAATCCAGCAAATCCTGCCAAATGACGTCAGACATGTCAAGGCTTAAGTTTTCTGCAAAGGACAAAGCACATTTACAGAGAACTAGCAGGAGCATCTTTCATCACTTCTCATCAACTGAAAACCCAGATGTCTCTACTCTCCTTTCTCTAGTTCTCTGATTTCTCCTACCGCTGGCTTCTCTCTCAGCCTGCTGACGTACAAAGCTTTCGACATGCAAGTCAAGACAGACATTCTCCCTTTAACTAAGCCATTTATCTTCAGCTTGAGAATTCTTACATAATACTAACACACAGAAAGGCTGGAGATTCCCATTATTTGCTTTCCTATGTACTCTTCTTGTACATATGCCATAATTAGCATTTACAGTTCAGGAATATGTATATAATTGCATGTAATAGGATAATGGATTAGAACAAAAACAAACAAAGCTTATTATTAAAAACAAGCTTTTCCTATTTCTGAATAACTGGATCAAATCGATTCACCCATTAAATAAGCATAATTAAATAAATATATATACTGCTTCCCCCTTTTCCCTTGCTCTATCTAATTAAAGAAAGAAATATATATATATATATATATATATATATATATATATATATATATATATATATATATATATATATCCCCATCCCCATCCTAAGACATGCATTGTAGAGGACTAAACACCGTGTACCCTGTGTCATTTTTATTACACTTGTCCTTTGTTTTTGCTTCCTGGTGAGGATTTCAGGCAGATCTGATATGGATGACCTCTGTTTGCTGTCTTTAAACGAAAAAAAAACAACAACATTATTTGAAAATCATTCTTTGGTAAAATAAGTTGACGCAAAAAGTGAAAAAAAGAAGAAGCAAGGACTGATAACGGTAGTGATGAATATTAATTTTATATCTGGATGTCTGTAAAGGTGAAGAAATTTAATTTTATTTATCCATATAGTACTTGTAACAATGGACATTGTCATAAGTGCTATATGTATAAATACAATTTAATTGAATTAGCAAAAACTGTATATGTTTACATTAGTTTATAAAGGTGAGAATCTTGCCAAGCAATTCAAACAGGAACTATCAGGAACTATGTCACAGTAATCCTGTCTACATTTGTTTTTTTCTCGATTGGACAACATATTCATGTGCCTCAACAATTTTTTGTGAGGTACTGCAGGAGTTCAGGGTTTTCTGCATCATTACTTTGGGCAATTTTGTCTCTGCTAGATACAGCTGTTATGTGGCAGTCCATAGAGGTGAAGCAGGAGCTCAGTTTTTGGACAAAGCTGTCTGTTAACCCAGTCTGATTACTGGTATTGACAGTGTGGGTAGTGATGGATAGAGATTAAAGATGGAGATTATATCTCTCTGTTGGCTTAGAAATGTCTGTGGATCCTCCAGTAGGCACTGGAAGTTGTATGAATGAATGAATGAATGAATGAATGAATGAATGAATGAGTGAACGAGTAAATAAGTTAACAAACAACCAGTGTAATTAATCAGATATATGAAAGCAGCTGAAGTTTAAGACAGCAGTCGCAATAAGTAAAACACTACTGGAATATTACATTTGAAGATAATAGATCCATAGTAATAACAGATACAGATTATGACTGCAAGAACTAAAACATTAACCAAGTTTGGGTAGTACTTGTATTTCTTTTGCCTGTTTGCTGACTAAATCTCATCTGAGAACCTTGTGTAAAGTGCAGTAGAGTAAAGTGCAATATAAGTTGTAGTCAGAGTTTCTTTCAAGAATGTTTCTGTTTTCTTGATGACTTAAAGTCATGCTTCAGCTCATATGCACCATGCACGTCATTTCTTATGTAAGAATTTCTGTTAACCAATGAGTGAATATTTATTTGCATCAGTTTATATACTAGAAGAAAACCTTTTTAAAATAATTATTACAAACATGTGGTAAATAGTTTAGGCAAAGAACACTCTTTCGAGTGGGTGACTGTGTGTGTCTGGCATTGTTAGTGCTCTTGCATGGTGGGAACAGTTTACAAGGCGTGACTAAGTCTGCATTCCCAGATGATTTTCCCACAGAGGTCATTTGAGGGAAAAAGGTTTATGACTTTTAGCCTTTGCTATGGATAAAATCACTGGATGTGGTGAGGAAGGGTAGGTTACATATATACTCTTCTTGTTCAATTATAAAGCTTATCATGTCTAGGTGCTCCCAGGCTTCTGACATAGTTTTGCATTAGAATAGGTCCTTCCACTGTAATATTAAATTCTAGTAAATGGGGTACTATTGTTCCTTCATTCATTCCTTCATGTATTATTCATTCATTCAGATTACTTCATTCAAAGATCTAACTCAAATACATAAGTATCTCCTCTTGATTCCATTTTTTAGAAAGATTTTTGATCAAGCTGCCTTTCTATGGGTGCAATCTGAAATGATATAGACCTCCAAATTCTATATCTGTATATGACATTAAATCATGACTAATATGCAAGAGTAAAAATGCTGATTGAGACAAAACTGCTTATCTATCTATCTATCTATCTATCTATCTATCTATCTATCTATCTATCTATATATATATATATATATATATATATATATATATATATATATATATATATATATATATATATATATATATATATATATATATATATATATTAGATGATATCAGTAACTATTTTAGAGAACCATATGAGATTCTTTTAAATAGGTGTTTTATGATGGTGGTAAGGTGGTGGCTGAAACTGCTCTTTCAACTCATATAACTACCAGCTGTGATGTGAGCTGGAGATCCATATCAAGTGCAAGACAGTTACTAACATATACTCAAAAAGTTTTTAAATTCACATGTTTAAACACTGATTAGTTTATTTTTCTGCTGCTCTGCACCTCCTCCTCTTCCTCTCTCTCTCTCTCTCTCTCTCTCTCTCTCTCTCTCTATCTCTCTATCCTCCCCCTAATCCTGAGCTGCATCACATTATCACCAAATCAGAAAAAGCACACTGATATCACTAATTGATTAATAAATTAAATATGTTTTTATAATGGGATGAAATATACTTGAGTGCCCATCATTAATTGCTCTGTTAATTGCTCTAATTTTCCTGATTTCAGAAGTTGCATTATACATTCTACTTGCTTCCTGGACTGTACATCAGTAAACCACAAGCTCAGATTGCTGAGCAAAGATACTGAAGCCACATTGGCCTTTGTTTTAATTAAGAATTTGTATAAAGACACAAAAATGAACTTTCATGAGTCTTGACAAAAGCTATTGCCAGTGCCTGAAAACAGCTCTGGAAAATGTGGGCCATTATCAAATTTCCTGTTTGAGAGATAGGGAAAACAAATGCTTGCAAGACACAGGGTAACCGGAGTGGGATTTCAAAAATCCTGCACTGAGATTAATAATAGCACAGAAATTAACATTTTACTATTACATTTTAATCCATCTCCCAAATGTTTCACTTTATTTATATGAAGGAACTACAATACTATTGTGAACTATAGTGTGTGTGTGTGTGTGTGTGTGTGTGTGTGTGTGTGTGTGTGTGTGTGTGTGTGTGTACACGGGTCCTAGAAAAAAATAGAATCATATTTCCTGTATTATTCATTAATTATCAATTATCAAAAACTTTACATAAGCTGCCTCAGACAATAAAAGTGACATATTTTAACAGGGTTTAATTATTACACAGGCAACACTGTACCACAATGTCACAGTAGGGTGACTGAGTTACATAATAGTATTTCACACATGGATAATCTGAGTTAACAACAGACTTTACAAAATGTATCCTGATTTATACTTTGAGGATAAATTGAGACAACAGAAAAACAAAAGCATGCATAAAAGCTTTGTCACTAAGTGAATACATCACCCGCTGAATGACTCACTAACAGTGGATGTAGTAGACCAAAGGATATTACACACAATCACACACCAACACCACATTTAATACAGAATCCACAAACTTTAATTTCTCCATTGTGTTACACCCTGTAGAGTCAAAATGAGCTCTGGGTGGAAGCAAATCTGGCAAAAAAAATTCTGTGTGTGATTCAGTACAGGCTTGGCGAGGTAATAGGCACTGACTTCCCCACATTATTGCTAGATTTTCTTTGTACCGTACAAATGCTACATTACTGGAATTGCAAATATGAAGTATACATTAATGGCTACATTTATAAAGACCAAAGGTGTTCCTAAATTTTGTTAATATAGAAAACTTACAGAACAAATAAATTCCTTGCACCTGTTCAGCAAGAAAAAAAAAAAAAAAAAAATCTCCATCATGCTTGGATCCATATTCCTCTTACTGTCATTCTATCTCCAATGGAGATTGCAGGCTGCAATTGGCAGGCTGCCAATGCAGGCTACTCAACAGTTTTTTCATTTTCCTAGTTTTCTTTGAGTGATTACCTCTATTGATTGGCATTGCGAAATCATACATTTTTTTTACTTGGTT